>NW_024543886.1:0-88142 GCF_018167655.1 Microtus oregoni
ACCCAGCACCCTGAGCACTGAGCACCCTGAGTACTGAGCACTGAGCACCCTGAGTACTGAGCATTGAGCACCCTGAGTACTGAGCACCCAGCACCCTGAGTACTGAGAACCCAGCACCCTGGGCAATGAGCACCCTGAGTACTGAGCACCCAGCACCCGGAGCACTGAGCACCGAGCACCCCGAGCACTGAGCACCCAGCACCCTGAGTACTGAGCACACAGCACCGTGAGCACTGAGCACCCAGCACCCCGAGCACTGAGCACCCAGCACCCTGAGCACTGAGCAGCCTGAGTACTGAGCACTGAGCACCCTGAGTACTGAGGACTGAGCACCCTGAGTACTGAGCACCCAGCACCCTGAGTACTGAGAACCCAGCACCCTGAGCAATGAGCACCCTGAGTACTGAGCACCCAGCACCCTGAGTACTAAGCACCGAGCACCCTGAGTACTGAGCACCCAGTACCCTGAGCACTGAACACACAGCACCCTGAGTACTGAGCACCCCGAGCACTGAGCACCCAGCACCCTGAGCACTGAGGACCCAGCACCCTGAGTACTGAGCACCCAGCACACTGAGCACTGAGCACCCAGCACCCTGAGTACTGAGCACCCAGCACCCTGCGCACTGAGCACCCAGCACCCTGAGTACTGTGCACTGAGCACCCAGCACCCCGAGCACTGAGCACTCAGCACCCTGTGTACTGAGCACTGAGTACCCAGCACCCTGATTACTGAGCACCCAGCATCCTGAGTACTGAGCACCCTGAGTACTGAGCACCCAGCACCCCGAGCACTGAGCACCCAGCACCCTGAGTACTTTGCAACCTGAGTACTGAGCACCCAGCACCCTGAGCACTGAGCACCCAGCACCCTGAGTACTGAGCACCGTGCACTCTGAGTACTGAGCACCCCAGCACCCCGAGCACTGAGCACCCAGCACCCTGAGCACTGAGCACCCAGCACCCCAAGCACTGAGCACCCAGCACCCTGAGTACTGAGTACTGAGCACCCTGAGTACTGAGCACCCAGCATCCTGAGCACTGAGCACCCAGCACCCTGAGTACTGAGCACCGAGCACCCCGAGCACTGAGCACCCAGCACCCTGAGTACTGAGCACCCAGTAGCAAAAGTACTGAGCACCGAGCATCCTGAGCACTGAGCACCGAGCACCCCGAGCACTGAGCACCCAGCACCCTGAGTACTGAGCACCCAGCTAAAAGAGTACTGAGCAGCGAGCACCCTGAGCACTGAGCACCCAGCACCCTGAGTAATGAGCACAAAGCACCCCGAGTACTGAGCACCCAGCACCGTGAGTACTGAGCACCCAGCACCCTGAGCACTGAGCACAAAGCACGCTGAGTACTGAGCACCCTGAGTACTGAGCACCGAGGACCCTGAGCACTGAGAACCCAGCACCCCGAGAATGAGCACCCAGCACCCTGAGTACTGAGAACCGAGCACCCTGAGTACTGAGCACCCAGCACGCTGAGCACTGAGCACCCAGCACCCCCGAGTACTGAGCACCCAGCACCCCGAGCACTGAGCACCCAGCACCACGAGAATCAGCACCCAGCACCACGAGAATGAGCACACAGCACCCTGAGTACTGAGCACCCAGCACCCTGAGTAATGAGCACCCAGCACCCAGAGCACTGAGCACCATGAATACTGAGCACCCAGCACCCTGAGTACTGTGCACTAAGCACCCAGAGCGCTGAGCACCCAGGACCCCGAGCACTGAGTACTGAGCACCCAGCACCCTGAGTACTGAGCACCGAGCTCCCCGAGCACTGAGCACCCTGAGTACTGAGCACCCAGCACCCTGAGTACTGAGCACCCAGCACCCTGAGCACTGAGCACACAGCACCCTGAGTACTGAGTACCCAGCACCCTGAGTACTGAGCAACCTGAGCACTGAGCACCCAGCACCCTGAGTACTGAGCACCCAGCAGCAAAAGTACTGAGCACCGAGCATCCTGAGCACTGAGCACCGAGCACCCCGAGCACTGAGCACCCAGCACCCTGAGTACTGAGCACCCCAGCTAAAAGAGTACTGAGCAGCGAGCACCCTGAGCACTGAGCACCCAGCACCCTGAGTAATGAGCACAAAGCACCCCGAGTACTGAGCACCCAGCACCGTGAGTACTGAGCACCCAGCACCCTGAGCACTGAGCACAAAGCACGCTGAGTACTGAGCACCCTGAGTACTGAGCACCGAGGACCCTGAGCACTGAGAACCCAGCACCCTGAGCACTGAGCACCCAGCACCCCGAGAATGAGCACCCAGCACCCTGAGTACTGAGAACCGAGCACCCTGAGTACTGAGCACCCAGCACGCTGAGCACTGAGCACCCAGCACCCCGAGTACTGAGCACCCAGGACCCCGAGCACTGAGCACCCAGCACCACGAGAATCAGCACCCAGCACCACGAGAATGAGCACCCAGCACCCTGAGTACTGAGCACCCAGCACCCTGAGTAATGAGCACCCAGCACCCAGAGCACTGAGCACCCTGAATACTGAGCACCCAGCACCCCTGAGTACTGTGCACTAAGCACCCAGAGCGCTGAGCACCCAGGACCCCAAGCACTGAGTACTGAGCACCCAGCACCCTGAGTACTGAGCACCGAGCTCCCCGAGCACTGAGCACCCTGAGTACTGAGCACCCAGCACCCTGAGTACTGAGCACCCAGCACCCTGAGCACTGAGCACCCAGCACCCTGAGTACTGAGCACCCAGCACCCCGAGCACTGAGCACACAGCACCCTGAGTACTGAGTACCCAGCACCCTGAGTACTGAGCAACCTGAGCACTGAGCACCCAGCACCCTGAGTACTGAGCACCCTGAGGCCTGAGCACCGATCACCCTGAGCACTGAGCACCCTGAGTACTGAGCACTGAGCACCCTGAGTACTGAGCACCCAGCACCCTGTGTATTGAGCACCCAGCAACCTGAGCACTGAGCACCGAGCACCCTGAGCACTGAGCACCCAGCACCCTGAGCACTGAGCAGCCAGCACCCTGAGCACTGAGCACCCAGCACCCTGAGTACTGAGCACCCTGAGTACTGAGCACACAGCACCGTGAGCACTGAGCACCCAGCACCCCGAGCACTGAGCACCCAGCACCCTGAGCACTGAGCACCCTGAGTACTGAGCACTGAGCACCCTGAGTACTGAGCATTGAGCACCCTGAGTACTGAGCACCCAGCACCCTGAGTACTGAGAACCCAGCACCCTGAGCAATGAGCACCCTGAGTACTGAGCACCCAGCACCCGGAGCACTGAGCACCGAGCACCCCCGAGCACTGAGCACCCAGCACCCTGAGTACTGAGCACACAGCACCGTGAGCACTGAGCACCCAGCACCCCGAGCACTGAGCACCCAGCACCCTGAGCACTGAGCAGCCTGAGTACTGAGCACTGAGCACCCTGAGTACTGAGGACTGAGCACCCTGAGTACTGAGCACCCAGCACCCTGAGTACTGAGAACCCAGCACCCTGAGCAATGAGCACCCTGAGTACTGAGCACCCAGCACCCTGAGTACTAAGCACCGAGCACCCTGAGTACTGAGCACCCAGTACCCTGAGCACTGAACACACAGCACCCTGAGTACTGAGCACCCCGAGCACTGAGCACCCAGCACCCTGAGCACTGAGGACCCAGCACCCTGAGTACTGAGCACCCAGCACACTGAGCACTGAGCACCCAGCACCCTGAGTACTGAGCACCCAGCACCCTGCGCACTGAGCACCCAGCACCCTGAGTACTGTGCACTGAGCACCCAGCACCCCGAGCACTGAGCACTCAGCACCCTGTGTACTGAGCACTGAGTACCCAGCACCCTGATTACTGAGCACCCAGCATCCTGAGTACTGAGCACCCTGAGTACTGAGCACCCAGCACCCCGAGCACTGAGTACCCAGCACCCTGAGTACTGTGCAACCTGAGTACTGAGCACCCAGCACCCTGAGCACTGAGCACCCAGCACCCTGAGTACTGAGCACCGAGCACTCCGAGTACTGAGCACCCAGCACCCCGAGCACTGAGCACCCAGCACCCTGAGCACTGAGCACCCAGCACCCCAAGCACTGAGCACCCAGCACCCTGAGTACTGAGTACTGAGCACCCTGAGTACTGAGCACCCAGCATCCTGAGCACTGAGCACCCAGCACCCTGAGTACTGAGCACCGAGCACCCCGAGCACTGAGCACCCAGCACCCTGAGTACTGAGCACCCAGTAGCAAAAGTACTGAGCACCGAGCATCCTGAGCACTGAGCACCGAGCACCCCGAGCACTGTGCACCCAGCACCCTGAGTACTGAGCACCCAGCTAAAAGAGTACTGAGCAGCGAGGACCCTGAGCACTGAGCACCCAGCACCCTGAGTAATGAGCACAAAGCACCCCGAGTACTGAGCACCCAGCACCGTGAGTACTGAGCACCCAGCACCCTGAGCACTGAGCACAAAGCACGCTGAGTACTGAGCACCCTGAGTACTGAGCACCGAGGACCCTGAGCACTGAGAACCCAGCACCCCGAGAATGAGCACCCAGCACCCTGAGTACTGAGAACCGAGCACCCTGAGTACTGAGCACCCAGCACGCTGAGCACTGAGCACCCAGCACCCCGAGTACTGAGCACCCAGCACCCCGAGCACTGAGCACCCAGCACCACGAGAATCAGCACCCAGCACCACGAGAATGAGCACACAGCACCCTGAGTACTGAGCACCCAGCACCCTGAGTAATGAGCACCCAGCACCCAGAGCACTGAGCACCATGAATACTGAGCACCCAGCACCCTGAGTACTGTGCACTAAGCACCCAGAGCGCTGAGCACCCAGGACCCCCGAGCACTGAGTACTGAGCACCCAGCACCCTGAGTACTGAGCACCGAGCTCCCCGAGCACTGAGCACCCTGAGTACTGAGCACCCAGCACCCTGAGTACTGAGCACCCAGCACCCTGAGCACTGAGCACACAGCACCCTGAGTACTGAGTACCCAGCACCCTGAGTACTGAGCAACCTGAGCACTGAGCACCCAGCACCCTGAGTACTGAGCACCCTGAGGACTGAGCACCGATCACCCTGAGCACTGAGCACCCAGCACCCTGAGTACTGAGCACCCAGCATCCTGAGCACTGAGCACCCAGCACCCTGAGTACTGAGCAGAGAGCACCCTGATCACTGAGCACCCAGCACCCTGAGTACTGAGCACCCAGCACCCTGAGTACTGAGCACCGAGCACCCCGAGTCCTGAGCACCCAGCACCCTGAGCACTCAGCACCCAGCACCCCGAGCACTGAGCACCCAGCACCCTGAGTACTGAGCTCCCAGCACCCCGAGCCCTGAGCACCCAGCACCCTGAGTACTGAGCACCCTGAGTACTGAGCACCGATCACCCTGAGCACTGAGCACCCAACACCCTGAGTACTGAGCACCCAACGTACTGAGCACCGAGCACACTGAGCACTGAGCACCCAGCACCCTGAGTACTGAGCACCGAGCACCCTGAGCACTGAGCACCCAGAACCCTGAGTACTGAGCACCGAGCACCCCGAGCACTGAGCACCCAGGGCCCCGAGCACTGAGCACCCAGCACCCCCGAGCACTGAGCACCCAGCACCCGTAACACTGAGGACCCAGCACCCCGAGCAATGACCACCCAGCACCCTGAGTACTGAGCACCCAGCACCCTGAGTACTGAGCACCCTGAGGACTGAGCACCGATCACCCTGAGCACTGAGCACCCAGCACCCTGAGTACTAAGCACCCAGCATCCTGAGCACTGAGCACCCAGCACCCTGAGTACTGAGCAGAGAGCACCCTGATCACTGAGCACCCAGCACCCTGAGTACTGAGCACCGAGCACCCCGAGTACTGAGCACCCAGCACCCTGAGCACTCAGCACCCAGCACCCCGAGCACTGAGCACCCAGCACCCTGATTACTGAGCTCCCAGCACCCTGAGCCCTGAGCACCCAGCACCCTGAGTACTGAGCACCCTGAGTACTGAGCACCGATCACCCTGAGCACTGAGCAGGCAACACCCTGAGTACTGAGCACCAAACGTACTGAGCACCGAGCACACTGAGCACTGAGCACCCAGCACCCTGAGTACTGAGCACCGAGCACCCTGAGCACTGAGCACCCAGAACCCTGAGTACTGAGCACCGAGCACCCCGAGCACTGAGCACCCAGGGCCCCGAGCACTGAGCACCCAGCACCCCGAGCACTGAGCACCCAGCACCCGTAACACTGAGGACCCAGCACCCCGAGCAATGAGCACCCAGCACCCTGAGTACTGAGCACCCAGCACCCTGAGTACTGAGCACTGAGCACCCCGAGTACTGAGCACCCACCACCCCGAGCACTGAGCACCAAGCACACCGAGCACTGAGCACCCAGCACCCCGAGCACTGAGCACCCAGCACACTGAGCACTGAGCACCCAGCACCCCGAGCACTGAGCACCCAGCAACCCGAGCACTGAGCACCCAGCAACCCGAGCACTGAGCACACAGCACACCGAGCACTGAGCACCCAGCACCCTGAGTACTGAGCACCCAGCACCCTGAGTACTCAGCACCCAGCACCCTGAGCACTGAGCAACCAGCACCCTGAGTACTGAGCACCCAGCACCCTGAGTACTGAGCACCCAGTGTACTGAGCACCGAGCACCCAGCACCCTGAGTACTGAGCACCCAGCACCCTGAGCACTGAGCACCCAGCACCCTGAGTACTGAGCACCGAGCACCCTGAGTACTGAGCACCCAGCACCCTGAGCACTGAGCACCCAGCACCCCGAGCACTGAGCACCCAGCACACCGAGCACTCAGCACCCAGCACCCCGTGCACTGAGCACCCAGCACACCGAGCACTGAGCACCCAGCACCCCGAGCACCGAGCACCATGAGTACTAAGAACCGAGCAGCCTGAGCACTGAGCACCCAGCACCCTGAGCACTGTGCACCCAGCACCCTGAGTACTGAGCCCCTAGCACCCCGTGCACTGAGCACCCAGCACCCTGAGTACTGAGCACCCAGCACCCTGAGCACTGAGCACCGAGCACCCTGAGCACTGAGCACCCAGCACCCTGAGGACTGAGTACCCAGCACCCTGAGCACTGAGCACCCAGCACCCTGAGCACTGAGCACCCTGAGTACTGAGCACTGAGCACCCTGAGTACTGAGCACCCAGCACCCTGTGTATTGAGCACCCAGCAACCTGAGCACTGAGCACCGAGCACCCTGAGCACTGAGCACCCAGCACCCTGAGCACTGAGCAGCCAGCACCCTGAGCACTGAGCACCCAGCACCCTGAGTACTGAGCACCCTGAGTACTGAGCACACAGCACCGTGAGCACTGAGCACCCAGCACCCCGAGCACTGAGCACCCAGCACCCTGAGCACTGAGCACCCTGAGTACTGAGCACTGAGCACCCTGAGTACTGAGCATTGAGCACCCTGAGTACTGAGCACCCAGCACCCTGAGTACTGAGAACCCAGCACCCTGAGCAATGAGCACCCTGAGTACTGAGCACCCAGCACCCTGAGCACTGAGCACCGAGCACCCCGAGCACTGAGCACCCAGCACCCTGAGTACTGAGCACACAGCACCGTGAGCACTGAGCACCCAGCACCCCGAGCACTGAGCACCCAGCACCCTGAGCACTGAGCACCCTGAGTACTGAGCACCCTGAGTACTGAGCACTGAGCACCCTGAATACTGAGCACCCAGCACCCTGAGTACTGAGAACCCAGCACCCTGAGCAATGAGCACCCTGATTACTGAGCACCCAGCACCCTGAGTACTAAGCACCGAGCACCCTGAGTACTGAGCACCCAGTACCCTGAGCACTGAACACACAGCACCCTGAGTACTGAGCACCCCGAGCAATGAGCACCCAGCACCCTGAGCACTGAGGACCCAGCACCCTGAGTACTGAGCACCCAGCACACTGAGCACTGAGCACCCAGCACCCTGAGTACTGAGCACCCAGCACCCTGCGCACTGAGCACCCAGCACCCTGAGTACTGAGCACTGAGCACCCAGCACCCCGAGCACTGAGCACTCAGCACCCTGTGTACTGAGAACTGAGTACCCAGCACCCTGAGTACTGAGCACCCAGCACCCCGAGCACTGAGAACCCAGCACCCTGAGTACTGTGCAACCTGAGTACTGAGCACCCAGCACCCTGAGCACTGAGCACCCAGCACCCTGAGTACTGAGCACCGAGCACTCCGAGTACTGAGCACCCAGAACCCCGAGCACTGAGCACCCAGCACCCTGAGTACTGAGTACTGAGCACCCTGAGTACTGAGCACCCAGCATCCTGAGCACTGAGCACCCAGCACCCTGAGTACTGAGCACCGAGCACCCCGAGCACTGAGCACCCAGCACCCTGAGTACTGAGCACCCAGCAGCAAAAGTACTGAGCACCGAGCATCCTGAGCACTGAGCACCGAGCACCCCCGAGCACTGAGCACCCAGCACCCTGAGTACTGAGCACCCAGCTAAAAGAGTACTGAGCAGCGAGCACCCTGAGCACTGAGCACCCAGCACCCTGAGTAATGAGCAAAAAGCACCCCGAGTACTGAGCACCCAGCACCGTGAGTACTGAGCACCCAGCACCCTGAGTACTGAGCACCCAGCACCCTGAGCACTGAGCACAAAGCACGCTGAGTACTGAGCACCCCTGAGTACTGAGCACCGAGGACCCTGAGCACTGAGAACCCAGCACCCTGAGCACTGAGCACCCAGCACCCTGAGAATGAGCACCCAGCACCCTGAGTACTGAGAACCGAGCACCCTGAGTACTGAGCACCCAGCACGCTGAGCACGGAGCACCCAGCACCCCGAGTACTGAGCACCCAGCACCCCGAGCACTGAGCACCCAGCACCACGAGAATGAGCACCCAGCACCACGAGAATGAGCACCCAGCACCCTGAGTACTGAGCACCCAGCACCCTGAGTAATGAGCACCCAGCACCCAGAGCACTGAGCACCCTGAATACTGAGCACCCAGCACCCTGAGTACTGTGCACTAAGCACCCAGAGCGCTGAGCACCCAGGACCCCGAGCACTGAGTACTGAGCACCCAGCACCCTGAGTACTGAGCACCGAGCTCCCCGAGCACTGAGCACCCTGAGTACTGAGCACCCAGCACCCTGAGTACTGAGCACCCAGCACCCTGAGCACTGAGCACCCAGCACCCTGAGTACTGAGCACCCAGCACCCCGAGCACTGAGCACACAGCACCCTGAGTACTGAGTACCCAGCACCCTGAGTACTGAGCAACCTGAGCACTGAGCACCCAGCACCCTGAGTACTGAGCACCCTGAGGACTGAGCACCGATCACCCTGAGCACTGAGCACCCAGCACCCTGATTACTGAGCACCCAGCATCCTGAGCACTGAGCACCCAGCACCCTGAGTACTGAGCAGAGAGAACCTGATAACTGAGCACCCAGCACCCTGAGTACTGAGCACCCAGCACCCTGAGTACTGAGCACCGAGCACCCTGAGTACTGAGCACCCAGCACCCTGAGCACTCAGCACCCAGCACCCCGAGCACTGAGCACCCAGCACCCTGAGTACTGAGCTCCCAGCACCCCGAGCCCTGAGCACCCAGCACCCTGAGTACTGAGCACCCTGAGTACTGAGCACCGATCACCCTGAGCACTGAGCACCCAACACCCTGAGTACTGAGCACCCAACGTACTGAGCACCGAGCACACTGAGCACTGAGCACCCAGCACCCTGAGTACTGAGCACCGAGCACCCTGAGCACTGAGCACCCAGAACCCTGAGTACTGAGCACCGAGCACCCCGAGCACTGAGCACCCAGGGCCCCGAGCTCTGAGCACCCAGCACCCCGAGCACTGAGCACCCAGCACCCGTAACACTGAGGACCCAGCACCCCGAGCAATGAGCACCCAGCACCCTGAGTACTGAGCACCCAGCACCCTGAGTACTGAGCACTGAGCACCCCGAGTACTGAGCACCCACCACCCCGAGCACTGAGCACCGAGCACACCGAGCACTGAGCACCCAGCACCCCGAGCACTGAGCACCCAGCACCCTGAGCACTGAGCACCCAGCACCCCGAGCACTGAGCACCCAGCAACCCGAGCACAGAGCACCCAGCAACCCGAGCACTGAGCACCCAGCACACCGAGCACTGAGCACCCAGCACCCTGAGTACTGAGCACCCAGCACCCTGAGTACTGAGCACCCAGCACCCTGAGCACTGAGCACCCAGCACCCTGAGTACTGAGCACCGAGCACCCTGAGTACTGAGCACCCAGCACCCCGAGCACTGAGCACCCAGCACCCCGAGCACTGAGCACCCAGCACACCGAGCACTCAGCACCCAGCACCCCGTGCACTGAGCACCCAGCACACCGAGCACTGAGCCCCCAGCACCCCGAGCACCGAGCACCATGAGTACTAAGAACCGAGCACCCTGAGCACTGAGCACCCAGCACCCTGAGCACTGAGCACCCAGCACCCTGAGTACTGAGCCCCTAGCACCCCGTGCACTGAGCACCCAGCACGCTGAGTACTGAGCACCCAGCACCCTGAGCACTGAGCACCGAGCACCCTGAGCACTGAGCACCCAGCACCCTGAGGCCTGAGTAACCAGCATCCCGAGCACTGAGCACCCAGCACCCTGAGCACTGAGCACCCTGAGTACTGAGCACTGAGCACCCTGAGTACTGAGCACCCAGCACCCTGAGTATTGAGCACCCAGCAACCTGAGCACTGAGCACCGAGCACCCTGAGCACTGAGCACCCTGAGTACTGAGCACACAGCACCGTGAGCACTGAGGACCCAGCACCCCGAGCACTGAGCACCCAGCACCCTGAGCACTGAGCACCCTGAGTACTGAGCACTGAGCACCCTGAGTACTGAGCATTGAGCACCCTGAGTACTGAGCACCTAGCACCCTGAGTACTGAGAACCCAGCACCCTGAGCAATGAGCACCCTGAGTACTGAGCACCCAGGACCCTGAGTACTAAGCACCGAGCACCCTGAGTACTGAGCACCCAGTACCCTGAGCACTGAACACACAGCACCCTGAGTACTGAGCAACCCGAGCACTGAGCACCCAGCACCCTGAGCACTGAGGACCCAGCACCCTGAGTACTGAGCACCCAGCACCCTGAGCACTGAGCACCCAGCACCCTGAGTACTGAGCACCCAGCACCCTGCGCACTGAGCACCCAGCACCCTGAGAACTGAGCACTGAGCACCCAGCACCCTGAGCACTGAACACTCAGCACCCTGTGTACTGAGCACTGAGTACCCAGCACCCTGAGTACTGAGCACCCAGCATCCTGAGTACTGAGCACCCTGAGTACTGAGCACCCAGCACCCCGAGCACTGAGCACCCAGCACCCTGAGTACTGTGCAACCTGAGTACTGAGCACCCAGCACCCTGAGCACTGAGCACCCAGCACCCTGAGTACTGAGCACCGAGCACTCCGAGTACTGAGCACCCAGCACCCTGAGCACTGAGCACCCAGCACCCTGAGCACTGAGCACCCAGCACCCCAAGCACTGAGCACCCAGCACCCTGAGTACTGAGTACTGAGCACCCTGAGTACTGAGCACCCAGCATCCTGAGCACTGAGCACCCAGCACCCTGAGTACTGAGCACCGAGCACCCCGAGCACTGAGCACCCAGCACCCTGAGTACTGAGCACCCAGCAGCAAAAGTACTGAGCACCGAGCATCCTGAGCACTGAGCACCGAGCACCCCGAGCACTGAGCACCCAGCACCCTGAGTACTGAGCACCCAGCTAAAAGAGTACTGAGCAGCGAGCACCCTGAGCACTGAGCACCCAGCACCCTGAGTAATGAGCACAAAGCACCCCGAGTACTGAGCACCCAGCACTGTGAGTACTGAGCACCCAGCACCCTGAGTACTGAGCACCCAGCACCCTGAGCACTGAGCACAAAGCACGCTGAGTACTGAGCACCCTGAGTACTGAGCACCGTGGACCCTGAGCACTGAGAACCCAGCACCCTGAGCACTGAGCACCCAGCACCCCGAGAATGAGCACCCAGCACCCTGAGTACTGAGAACCGAGCACCCTGAGTACTGAGCACCCAGCACGCTGAGCACTGAGCACCCAGCATCCCGAGTACTGAGCACCTAGCACCCCGAGCACTGAGCACCCAGCACCACGAGAATGAGCACCCAGCACCACGAGAATGAGCACCCAGCACCCTGAGTACTGAGCACCCAGCACCCTGAGTAATGAGCACCCAGCACCCAGAGCACTGGGCACCCTGAATACTGAGCACCCAGCACCCTGAGTACTGTGCACTAAGCACCCAGAGCGCTGAGCACCCAGGACCCCGAGCACTGAGTACTGAGCACCCAGCACCCTGAGTACTGAGCACCGAGCTCCCCGAGCACTGAGCACCCTGAGTACTGAGCACCCAGCACCCTGAGTACTGAGCACCCAGCACCCTGAGCACTGAGCACCCAGCACCCTGAGTACTGAGCACCCAGCACCCCGAGCACTGAGCACACAGCACCCTGAGTACTGAGTACCCAGCACCCTGAGTACTGAGCAACCTGAGCACTGAGCACCCAGCACCCTGAGTACTGAGCACCCTGAGGACTGAGCACCGAACACCCTGAGCACTGAGCACCCAGCACCCTGAGTACTGAGCACCCAGCACCCTGAGCACTGACCACCCAGCACCCTGAGTACTGAGCAGAGAGCACCCTGATCACTGAGCACCCAGCACCCTGAGTACTGAGCACCCAGCACCCTGAGTACTGAGCACCGAGCACCCCGAGTACTGAGCACCCAGCACCCTGAGCACTCAGCACCCAGCACCCCGAGCACTGAGCACCCAGCACCCTGAGTACTGAGCTCCCAGCACCCCGAGCCCTGAGCACCCAGCACCCTGAGTACTGAGCACCCTGTGTACTGAGCACCGATCACCCTGAGCATTGAGCACCCAACACCCTGAGTACTGAGCACCCAACGTACTGAGCACCGAGCACACTGAGCACTGAGCACCCAGCACCCTGAGTACTGAGCACTGAGCACCCTGAGCACTGAGCTCCCAGCACCCTGAGTACTGAGCACCGAGCACCCCGAGCACTGAGCACCCAGCGCCCCGAGCACTGAGCACCCAGCACCCCGAGCACTGAGCACCCAGCACCCGTAGCACTGAGGACCCAGCACCCCGAGCACTGAGCACCGAGCACCCTGAGTACTGACCACCCAGCACCCTGAGTACTGAGCACTGAGCACCCCGAGTACTGAGCACCCACCACCCCGAGCACTGAGCACCGAGCCCACCGAGCACTGAGCACCCAGCACCCTGAGCACTGAGCACCCAGCACCCCGAGCACTGAGCACCCAGCACCCCGAGCACTGAGCACCCAGCAACCCGAGCACTGAGCACCCAGCACCCCGAGCACTGAGCACCCAGCACCCTGAGTACTGAGCACCCAGCACCCTGTGTACTCAGCACCCAGCACCCTGAGCACTGAGCAACCAGCACCCTGAGTACTGAGCACCCTGCACCCCAAGCACTGAGCACCCTGAGAACTGAGCACCCAGCAACCCAAGCACCGAGCACAATGAGTACTGAGCACCCAGCACCCTGAGTACTGAGCACCCAGTGTACTGAGCACCGAGCACCCAGCACCCTGAGTACTGAGCACCCAGCACCCTGAGCACTGAGCACCCAGCACCCTGAGTACTGAGCACCGAGCACCCTGAGTACTGAGCACCCAGCACCCCGAGCACTGAGCACCCAGCACCCCGAGCACTGAGTACCCAGCACACCGAGCACTCAGCACCCAGCACCCCGAGCACTGAGCACCCAGCACACCGAGCACTGAGCACCCAGCACCCCGAGCACCGAGCACCATGAGTACTAAGAACCGAGCACCCTGAGCACTGAGCACCCAGCACCCTGAGCACTGAGCACCCAGCACCCTGAGTACTGAGCCCCCAGCACCCCGAGCACTGAGCACCCAGCACCCTGAGTACTGAGCACCCAGCACCCTGAGCACTGAGCACCGAGCACCCTGAGCACTGAGCACCCAGCACCCTGAGCACTGAGCACCCTGAGTACTGAGCACTGAGCACCCTGAGTACTGAGCTCCCAGCACCCTGAGTATTGAGCACCCAGCAACCTGAGCACTGAGCACCGAGCACCCTGAGCACTGAGCACCCAGCACCCTGAGTACTGAGCACCCAGCACCCTGAGCACTGAGCACCCAGCACCCTGAGTACTGAGCACCGAGCACCCTGAGTACTGAGCACCCAGCACCCCGAGCACTGAGCACCCAGCACCCCGAGCACTGAGTACCCAGCACACCGAGCACTCAGCACCCAGCACCCCGAGCACTGAGCACCCAGCACACCGAGCACTGAGCACCCAGCACCCCGAGCACCGAGCACCATGAGTACTAAGAACCGAGCACCCTGAGCACTGAGCACCCAGCACCCTGAGCACTGAGCACCCAGCACCCTGAGTACTGAGCCCCCAGCACCCCGAGCACTGAGCACCCAGCACCCTGAGTACTGAGCACCCAGCACCCTGAGCACTGAGCACCGAGCACCCTGAGCACTGAGCACCCAGCACCCTGAGCACTGAGCACCCTGAGTACTGAGCACTGAGCACCCTGAGTACTGAGCTCCCAGCACCCTGAGTATTGAGCACCCAGCAACCTGAGCACTGAGCACCGAGCACCCTGAGCACTGAGCACCCAGCACCCTGAGCACTGAGCACCCAGCACCCTGAGCACTGAGCACCCAGCACCCTGAGTACTGAGCACCCTGAGTACTGAGCACACAGCACCATGAGCACTGAGCACCCAGCACCCCGAGCACTGAGCACCCAGCACCCTGAGCACTGAGCACCCTGAGGACTGAGCACTGAGCACCCTGAGTACTGAGCACTGAGCACCCTGAGTACTGAGCACCCAGCACCCTGAGTACTGAGCACCCATCACCCTGAGCAATGAGCACCCTGAGTACTGAGCACCCAGTACCCTGAGCACTGAACACACAGCACCCTGAGTACTGAGCACCCCGAGCACTGAGCACCCAGCACCCTGAGCACTGAGGACCCAGCACCCTGAGTACTGAGCACAAAGCACCCTGAGCACTGAGCACCCAGCACCCTGAGCACTGAGCACCCAGCACCCAGAGCACTGAGCACCCTGAGTACTGAGCACTGAGCACCCTGAGCACTGAGCACCGAGCACCCTGAGGGCTGAGCACTGAGCACCCCGACCACTGAGCACCCAGCACCCTGAGTACTGAGCACCCAGCTCCCTGAGCACTGAGGACCGAGCACCCTGAGTACTAAGCACCCAGCACCCTGAGTACTGAGCACCCAGCACCCTGATCACTGAGCACCCAGCACGCTGAGTACTGAGCACTGAGCACCCTGAGTACTGAGCACCGAGCACCCTGAGCACTGAGCACCCAGCACGCTGAGTACTGAGCACTGAGCACCCTGAGTACTGAGCACCGAGCACCCCGAGCACAAAGCACCCAGCACCCTGAGCACTGAGCACCCAGCACCCTGAGTACTGAGCACCCAGCAACCTGAGTACTGAGCACACAGCACCCTGAGCACTGAGCACCCAGCACCCTGAGTACTGAGCACCCAGCACCCTGAGTACTGAGCACTGAGCACCCCGAGTACTGAGCAACCAGCACCCCGAGCACTGAGCACCCAGCACCCTGAGCACTGAGCACCCAGCACCCCAAGCACTGAGCACCCAGCACCCTGAGTACTGAGTACTGAGCACCCTGAGTACTGAGCACCCAGCACCGTGAGTACTGAGCACTCAGTACCCTGAGTACTGAGCACCCAGCACCCTGAGCACTGAGCACAAAGCACGTTGAGTACTGAGCACCCTGAGTACTGAGCACCGAGTACCCTGAGCACTGAGCACCCAGCACCCCGAGCACTGAGTACCCAGCACCCCGAGAATGAGCACCCAGCACCCTGAGTACTGATCACCCAGCACCCTGAGTACTGAGCACCCAGCACCCCGAGCACTGAGCACCCTGAATACTGAGCACCCAGCTCCCTGATTACTGTGCACGCTGAGTACTGATCACCGATCACCCTGAGCACTGAGCACCCAGCACCCTGAGTACTGAGCACCCAACGTACTGAGCACCGAGCACACCGAGCACTGAGCACCCAGCACCCTGAGTACTGAGCACCGAGCACCCTGAGCACTGAGTACCCAGCACCCCGAGCACTGAGCACCGGGCACCCCGAGCACTGAGCACCCAGCACCCCGAGCACTGAGCACCCAGCACCCTGAGCACTGAGCACCCAGCACCCCGAGCACTGAGCACTCAGCACCCCGAGCACTGAGCACCCAGCATCCCGAGCACTGAGCACCCAGCACCCTGAGTACTGAGCACCCAGCACCCTGAGTACTGAGCACCCAGCATCCCAAGCACTGAGCACCCTGAGTACTGAGCACCCAGCACCCCAAGCACTGAGCACCCTGAGTACTGAGCACCCAGTACCCTGATTAATGAGCACCCAGCACCCCGAGCACTGAGCACCCAGCACCCTGAGTACTGAGCACCCAGCACCCTGAGTACTGAGCACCCAGCACCCTGAGTACTGAGCACCCAGCACCCTGAGTTCTGAGCACCCAGCACCCTGAGTACTGAGCACCCTGAGTACAGAGCACCCAGCACCCCGAGCACTGAGCACCCAGCACCCTGAGTACTGAGCACCCTGTGTGCTGAGCACCCAGCACCCTGAGTACTGAGCACCCAGCACCCTGAGCACTGAGCACCCAGCACCCTGAGTACTGAGCACCCAGCACCCCGAGCACTGAGCACCCAGCACCCTGAGTACTGAGCACCCTGTGTGCTGAGCACCCAGCACCCTGAGTACTGAGCACCCAGCACCCTGAGCACTGAGCACCCAGCACCCTGAGTACTGAGCACCCAGCAATCTGAGTACTGAGCACTCAGCACCCTGAGCACTGAGCACCCACCAACCTGAGTACTGAGCACCCAGCACCCTGAGTACTGAGCACCCAGCACCCTGAGTACTGAGCACCCAGCACACTGAGTACTGAGCACCCAGCACCCTGAGTACTGAGCACCAAGCACCCTGAGTACTGAGCACCCAGCACACTGAGTACTGAGCACCCAGCACCCTGAGTACTGAGCACCCAGCACCCTGAGCACTGAGCACAAAGCACGCTGAGTACTGAGCACCCTGAGTACTGAGCACCGAGGACCCTGAGCACTGAGAACCCAGCACCCTGAGCACTGAGCACCCAGCACCCCGAGAATGAGCACCCAGCACCCTGAGTACTGAGAAACGAGCACCCTGAGTACTGAGCACCCTGCACCCCAAGCACTGAGCACCCTGAGAACTGAGCACCCAGCAACCCAAGCACCGAGCACAATGAGTACTGAGCACCCAGCACCCTGAGTACTGAGCACCCAGTGTACTGAGCACCGAGCACCCAGCACCCTGAGTACTGAGCACCCAGCACCCTGAGCACTGAGCACCCAGCACCCTGAGTACTGAGCACCGAGCACCCTGAGTACTGAGCACCCAGCACCCCGAGCACTGAGCACCCAGCACCCCGAGCACTGAGTACCCAGCACACCGAGCACTCAGCACCCAGCACCCCGAGCACTGAGCACCCAGCACACCGAGCACTGAGCACCCAGCACCCCGAGCACCGAGCACCATGAGTACTAAGAACCGAGCACCCTGAGCACTGAGCACCCAGCACCCTGAGCACTGAGCACTCAGCACCCTGAGTACTGAGCCCCCAGCACCCCGAGCACTGAGCACCCAGCACCCTGAGTACTGAGCACCCAGCACCCTGAGCACTGAGCACCGAGCACCCTGAGCACTGAGCACCCAGCACCCTGAGCACTGAGCACCCTGAGTACTGAGCACTGAGCACCCTGAGTACTGAGCTCCCAGCACCCTGAGTATTGAGCACCCAGCAACCTGAGCACTGAGCACCGAGCACCCTGAGCACTGAGCACCCAGCACCCTGAGCACTGAGCACCCAGCACCCTGAGCACTGAGCACCCAGCACCCTGAGTACTGAGCACCCTGAGTACTGAGCACACAGCATCATGAGCACTGAGCACCCAGCACCCCGAGCACTGAGCACCCAGCACCCTGAGCACTGAGCACCCTGAGGACTGAGCACTGAGCACCCTGAGTACTGAGCACTGAGCACCCTGAGTACTGAGCACCCAGCACCCTGAGTACTGAGCACCCATCACCCTGAGCAATGAGCACCCTGAGTACTGAGCACCCAGTACCCTGAGCACTGAACACACAGCACCCTGAGTACTGAGCACCCCGAGCACTGAGCACCCAGCACCCTGAGCACTGAGGACCCAGCACCCTGAGTACTGAGCACAAAGCACCCTGAGCACTGAGCACCCAGCACCCTGAGCACTGAGCACCCAGCACCCAGAGCACTGAGCACCCTGAGTACTGAGCACTGAGCACCCTGAGCACTGAGCACCGAGCACCCTGAGGGCTGAGCACTGAGCACCCCGACCACTGAGCACCCAGCACCCTGAGTACTGAGCACCCAGCACCCTGAGCACTGAGGACCGAGCACCCTGAGTACTAAGCACCCAGCACCCTGAGTACTGAGCACCCAGCACCCTGATCACTGAGCACCCAGCACGCTGAGTACTGAGCACTGAGCACCCTGAGTACTGAGCACCGAGCACCCTGAGCACTGAGCACCCAGCACGCTGAGTACTGAGCACTGAGCACCCTGAGTACTGAGCACCGAGCACCCCGAGCACAAAGCACCCAGCACCCTGAGCACTGAGCACCCAGCACCCTGAGTACTGAGCACCCAGCAACCTGAGTACTGAGCACACAGCACCCTGAGCACTGAGCACCCAGCACCCTGAGTACTGAGCACCCAGCACCCTGAGTACTGAGCACTGAGCACCCCGAGTACTGAGCAACCAGCACCCCGAGCACTGAGCACCCAGCACCCTGAGCACTGAGCACCCAGCACCCCAAGCACTGAGCACCCAGCACCCTGAGTACTGAGTACTGAGCACCCTGAGTACTGAGCACCCAGCACCGTGAGTACTGAGCACTCAGTACCCTGAGTACTGAGCACCCAGCACCCTGAGCACTGAGCACAAAGCACGTTGAGTACTGAGCACCCTGAGTACTGAGCACCGAGTACCCTGAGCACTGAGCACCCAGCACCCCGAGCACTGAGTACCCAGCACCCCGAGAATGAGCACCCAGCACCCTGAGTACTGATCACCCAGCACCCTGAGTACTGAGCACCCAGCACCCCGAGCACTGAGCACCCTGAATACTGAGCACCCAGCTCCCTGATTACTGTGCACGCTGAGTACTGATCACCGATCACCCTGAGCACTGAGCACCCAGCACCCTGAGTACTGAGCACCCAACGTACTGAGCACCGAGCACACCGAGCACTGAGCACCCAGCACCCTGAGTACTGAGCACCGAGCACCCTGAGCACTGAGTACCCAGCACCCCGAGCACTGAGCACCGGGCACCCCGAGCACTGAGCACCCAGCACCCCGAGCACTGAGCACCCAGCACCCTGAGCACTGAGCACCCAGCACCCCGAGCACTGAGCACTCAGCACCCCGAGCACTGAGCACCCAGCATCCCGAGCACTGAGCACCCAGCACCCTGAGTACTGAGCACCCAGCACCCTGAGTACTCAGCACCCAGCACCCTGAGCACTGAGCAACCAGCACCCTGAGTACTGAGCACCCAGCATCCCAAGCACTGAGCACCCTGAGTACTGAGCACCCAGCACCCCAAGCACTGAGCACCCTGAGTACTGAGCACCGAGTACCCTGATTAATGAGCACCCAGCACCCCGAGCACTGAGCACCCAGCACCCTGAGTACTGAGCACCCAGCACCCTGAGTACTGAGCACCCAGCACCCTGAGTACTGAGCACCCAGCACCCTGAGTTCTGAGCACCCAGCACCCTGAGTACTGAGCACCCTGAGTACAGAGCACCCAGCACCCCGAGCACTGAGCACCCAGCACCCTGAGTACTGAGCACCCTGTGTGCTGAGCACCCAGCACCCTGAGTACTGAGCACCCAGCACCCTGAGCACTGAGCACCCAGCACCCTGAGTACTGAGCACCCAGCACCCTGAGTACTTAGCACCCAGCACCTGAGCACTGAGCACCCAGCACCCTGAGTACTGAGCACCGAGCACCCTGAGTACTGAGCACCCAGCACCCTGAGTACTGAGCACCAAGCACCCTGAGTACTGAGCACCGAGCACCCCGAGTACTGAGCACCCAGCACCCTGAGCACTGAGCACCCAGTACCCCGAGCACTGAGGACCCAGCACCCTGAGTACTGAGCACTGAGCACCCCGAGCACTGAGCACCAAGCACCCTGAGCACTGAGCACCCAGCACCCTGAACACTGAGCACCCAGCAATCTGAGTACTGAGCACTCAGCACCCTGAGCACTGAGCACCCACCAACCTGAGTACTGAGCACCCAGCACCCTGAGTACTGAGCACCCAGCACCCTGAGTACTGAGCACCCAGCACACTGAGTACTGAGCACCCAGCACCCTGAGTACTGAGCACCAAGCACCCTGAGTACTGAGCACCCAGCACACTGAGTACTGAGCACCCAGCACCCTGAGTTCTGAGCACCCAGCACCCTGAGCACTGAGCACAAAGCACGCTGAGTACTGAGCACCCTGAGTACTGAGCACCGAGGACCCTGAGCACTGAGAACCCAGCACCCTGAGCACTGAGCACCCAGCACCCCGAGAATGAGCACCCAGCACCCTGAGTACTGAGAAACGAGCACCCTGAGTACTGAGCACCCAGCACGCTGAGCACTGAGCACCCAGCACCCCGAGTACTGAGCACCCAGCACCCCGAGCACTGAGCACCCAGCACCACGAGAATGAGCACACAGCACCCTGAGTACTGAGCACCCAGCATCCTGAGTAATGAGCACCCAGCACCCCGAGCACTGAGCACCCTGAATACTGAGCACCCAGCACCCTGAGTACTGTGCACTAAGCACCCAGAGCGCTGAGCACCAAGGACCCCGAGCACTGAGTACTGAGCACCCAGCACCCTGAGTACTGAGCACCGAGCTCCCCGAGCACTGAGCACCCTGAGTACTGAGCACCCAGCACCCTGAGTACTGAGCACCCAGCACCCTGAGCACTGAGCACCCAGCACCCTGAGTACTGAGCACCCAGCACCCCGAGCACTGAGCACACAGCACCCTGAGTACTGAGTACCCAGCACCCTGAGTACTGAGCAACCTGAGCACTGAGCACCCAGCACCCTGAGTACTGAGCACCCTGAGGACTGAGCATCGATCACCCTGAGCACTGAGCACCCAGCACCCTGAGTACTGAGCACCCAGCATCCTGAGCACTGAGCACCCAGCACCCTGAGTACTGAGCAGAGAGCACCCTGATAACTGAGCACCCAGCACCCTGAGTAGTGAGCACCCAGCACCCTGAGCACTCAGCACCCAGCACCCCGAGCACTGAGCACCCAGCGCCCTCAGCACTGAGCACCCTGAGGACTGAGCACCGATCACCCTGAGCACTGAGCACCCAACACCCTGAGTACTGAGCACCCAACGTACTGAGCACCGAGCACACTGAGCACTGAGCACCCAGCACCCTGAGTACTGAGCACCGAGCACCCTGAGCACTGAGCACCCAGCACCCTGAGTACTGAGCACCGAGCACCCTGAGCACTGAGCACCCAGCGCCCCGAGCACTGAGCACCCAGCACCCCGAGCACTGAGCGCCCAGCACCCGTAGCACTGAGGACCCAGCACCCCGAGTAATGAGCACCCAGCACCCTGAGTACTGAGCACCCAGCACCCTGAGTACTGAGCACTGAGCACCCCGAGTACTGAGCACCCACCACCCCGAGCACTGAGCACCGAGCACACCGAGCACTGAGCACACAGCACCCCGAGCAATGAGCACCCAGCACCCTGAGCACTGAGCACCCTGCACCCCGAGCACTGAGCACCCAGCACCCCGAGCACTGAGCACCCAGCAACCCGAGCACTGAGCACCCAGCACCCCGAGCACTGAGCACCCAGTACCCTGAGTACTGAGCACCCAGCACCCTGAGTACTCAGCACCCAGCACCCTGAGCACTGAGCAACCAGCACCCTGAGTACTGAGCACCCTGCACCCCAAGCACTGAGCACCCTGAGAACTGAGCACCCAGCACCCCAAGCATTGAGCACCCTGAGTACTGAGCACCCAGCACCCTGAGTACTGTGCACCCAGTGTACTGAGCACCGAGCACCCAGCACCCTGAGTACTGAGCACCCAGTACCCTGAGCACTGAGCACCCAGCACCCTGAGTACTGAGCACCGAGCACCCTGAGTACTGAGCACCCAGCACCCTGAGCACTGAGCACCGAGCACCCTGAGCACTGAGCACCCAGCACCCTGAGGACTGAGTACCCAGCAACCCGAGCACTGAGCACCCAGCACCCTGAGCACTGAGCACCCTGAGTACTGAGCACCGAGCACCCTGAGTACTGAGCACCCAGCACCCTGAGTATTGAGCACCCAGCAACCTGAGCACTGAGCACCGAGAACCCTGAGCACTGAGCACCCAGCACCCTGAGCACTGAGCACCCAGCACCCTGAGCACTGAGCACCCAGCACCCTGAGTACTGAGCACCCTGAGTACTGAGCACACAGCACCGTGAGCACTGAGCACCCAGCACCCCGAGCACTGAGCACCCAGCACCCTGAGCACTGAGCACCCAGCACCCTGAGTACTGAGCACCGAGCACCCTGAGCACTGAGCACCCAGCACCCTGAGTACTGAGCACCGAGCACCCCGAGCACTGAGCACCCAGCGCCCCGAGCACTGAGCACCCAGCACCCCGTGCACTGAGCACCCAGCACCCGTAGCACTGAGGACCCAGCACCCCGAGTAATGAGCACCGAGCACCCTGAGTACTGAGCACCCAGCACCCTGAGTACTGAGCACTGAGTACCCCGAGTACTGAGCACCCACCACCCCGAGCACTGAGCACCGAGCACACCGAGCACTGAGCACACAGCACCCCAAGCAATGAGCACCCAGCACCCTGAGCACTGAGCACCCAGCAACCCGAGCACTGAGCACCCAGCACCCTGAGCACTGAGCACCCAGCACCCTGAGTACTGAGCACCCAGCACCCTGAGTACTCAGCACCCAGCACCCTGAGCACTGAGCAACCAGCACCCTGAGTACTGAGCACCCTGCACCCCAAGCACTGAGCACCCTGAGAACTGAGCACCCAGCACCCCAAGCATCGAGCACCCTGAGTACTGAGCACCCAGCACCCTGAGTACTGAGCACCCAGTGTACTGAGCACCGAGCACCCAGCACCCTGAGTACTGAGCACCCAGCACCCTGAGCACTGAGCACCCAGCACCCTGAGTACTGAGCACCGAGCACCCTGAGTACTGAGCACCCAGCACCCTGAGCACTGAGCACCGAGCACCCTGAGCACTGAGCACCCAGCACCCTGAGGACTGAGTACCCAGCACCCCGAGCACTGAGCACCCAGCACCCTGAGCACTGAGCACCCTGAGTACTGAGCACTGAGCACCCTGAGTACTGAGCACACAGCACCCTGAGTATTGAGCACCCAGCAACCTGAGCACTGAGCAACGAGCACCCTGAGCACTGAGCACCCTGAGTACTGAGCACTGAGCACCCTGAGTACTGAGCACCCAGCACCCTGAGTATTGAGCACCCAGCACCCTGAGCACTGAGCACCCAGCACCCTGAGTACTGAGCACACAGCACCGTGAGCACTGAGCACCCAGCACCCCGAGCACTGAGCACCCAGCACCCTGAGCTCTGAGCACCCTGAGTACTGAGCACTGACCACCCCGAGTACTGAGCAACCAGCACCCCGAGCACTGAGCACCCAGCACCCTGAGCACTGAGCACCCAGCACCCCAAGCACTGAGCACCCAGCACCCTGAGTACTGAGTACTGAGCACCCTGAGTACTGAGCACCCAGCACCGTGAGTACTGAGCACTCAGTACCCTGAGTACTGAGCACCCAGCACCCTGAGCACTGAGCACAAAGCACGTTGAGTACTGAGCACCCTGAGTACTGAGCACCGAGTACCCTGAGCACTGAGCACCCAGCACCCCGAGCACTGAGTACCCAGCACCCCGAGAATGAGCACCCAGCACCCTGAGTACTGATCACCCAGCACCCTGAGTACTGAGCACCCAGCACCCCGAGCACTGAGCACCCTGAATACTGAGCACCCAGCTCCCTGATTACTGTGCACGCTGAGTACTGATCACCGATCACCCTGAGCACTGAGCACCCAGCACCCTGAGTACTGAGCACCCAACGTACTGAGCACCGAGCACACCGAGCACTGAGCACCCAGCACCCTGAGTACTGAGCACCGAGCACCCTGAGCACTGAGTACCCAGCACCCCGAGCACTGAGCACCGGGCACCCCGAGCACTGAGCACCCAGCACCCCGAGCACTGAGCACCCAGCACCCTGAGCACTGAGCACCCAGCACCCCGAGCACTGAGCACTCAGCACCCCGAGCACTGAGCACCCAGCATCCCGAGCACTGAGCACCCAGCACCCTGAGTACTGAGCACCCAGCACCCTGAGTACTCAGCACCCAGCACCCTGAGCACTGAGCAACCAGCACCCTGAGTACTGAGCACCCAGCATCCCAAGCACTGAGCACCCTGAGTACTGAGCACCCAGCACCCCAAGCACTGAGCACCCTGAGTACTGAGCACCGAGTACCCTGATTAATGAGCACCCAGCACCCCGAGCACTGAGCACCCAGCACCCTGAGTACTGAGCACCCAGCACCCTGAGTACTGAGCACCCAGCACCCTGAGTACTGAGCACCCAGCACCCTGAGTTCTGAGCACCCAGCACCCTGAGTACTGAGCACCCTGAGTACAGAGCACCCAGCACCCCGAGCACTGAGCACCCAGCACCCTGAGTACTGAGCACCCTGTGTGCTGAGCACCCAGCACCCTGAGTACTGAGCACCCAGCACCCTGAGCACTGAGCACCCAGCACCCTGAGTACTGAGCACCCAGCACCCTGAGTACTTAGCACCCAGCACCTGAGCACTGAGCACCCAGCACCCTGAGTACTGAGCACCGAGCACCCTGAGTACTGAGCACCCAGCACCCTGAGTACTGAGCACCAAGCACCCTGAGTACTGAGCACCGAGCACCCCGAGTACTGAGCACCCAGCACCCTGAGCACTGAGCACCCAGTACCCCGAGCACTGAGGACCCAGCACCCTGAGTACTGAGCACTGAGCACCCCGAGCACTGAGCACCAAGCACCCTGAGCACTGAGCACCCAGCACCCTGAACACTGAGCACCCAGCAATCTGAGTACTGAGCACTCAGCACCCTGAGCACTGAGCACCCACCAACCTGAGTACTGAGCACCCAGCACCCTGAGTACTGAGCACCCAGCACCCTGAGTACTGAGCACCCAGCACACTGAGTACTGAGCACCCAGCACCCTGAGTACTGAGCACCAAGCACCCTGAGTACTGAGCACCCAGCACACTGAGTACTGAGCACCCAGCACCCTGAGTTCTGAGCACCCAGCACCCTGAGCACTGAGCACAAAGCACGCTGAGTACTGAGCACCCTGAGTACTGAGCACCGAGGACCCTGAGCACTGAGAACCCAGCACCCTGAGCACTGAGCACCCAGCACCCCGAGAATGAGCACCCAGCACCCTGAGTACTGAGAAACGAGCACCCTGAGTACTGAGCACCCAGCACGCTGAGCACTGAGCACCCAGCACCCCGAGTACTGAGCACCCAGCACCCCGAGCACTGAGCACCCAGCACCACGAGAATGAGCACACAGCACCCTGAGTACTGAGCACCCAGCATCCTGAGTAATGAGCACCCAGCACCCCGAGCACTGAGCACCCTGAATACTGAGCACCCAGCACCCTGAGTACTGTGCACTAAGCACCCAGAGCGCTGAGCACCAAGGACCCCGAGCACTGAGTACTGAGCACCCAGCACCCTGAGTACTGAGCACCGAGCTCCCCGAGCACTGAGCACCCTGAGTACTGAGCACCCAGCACCCTGAGTACTGAGCACCCAGCACCCTGAGCACTGAGCACCCAGCACCCTGAGTACTGAGCACCCAGCACCCCGAGCACTGAGCACACAGCACCCTGAGTACTGAGTACCCAGCACCCTGAGTACTGAGCAACCTGAGCACTGAGCACCCAGCACCCTGAGTACTGAGCACCCTGAGGACTGAGCATCGATCACCCTGAGCACTGAGCACCCAGCACCCTGAGTACTGAGCACCCAGCATCCTGAGCACTGAGCACCCAGCACCCTGAGTACTGAGCAGAGAGCACCCTGATAACTGAGCACCCAGCACCCTGAGTAGTGAGCACCCAGCACCCTGAGCACTCAGCACCCAGCACCCCGAGCACTGAGCACCCAGCGCCCTCAGCACTGAGCACCCTGAGGACTGAGCACCGATCACCCTGAGCACTGAGCACCCAACACCCTGAGTACTGAGCACCCAACGTACTGAGCACCGAGCACACTGAGCACTGAGCACCCAGCACCCTGAGTACTGAGCACCGAGCACCCTGAGCACTGAGCACCCAGCACCCTGAGTACTGAGCACCGAGCACCCTGAGCACTGAGCACCCAGCGCCCCGAGCACTGAGCACCCAGCACCCCGAGCACTGAGCGCCCAGCACCCGTAGCACTGAGGACCCAGCACCCCGAGTAATGAGCACCCAGCACCCTGAGTACTGAGCACCCAGCACCCTGAGTACTGAGCACTGAGCACCCCGAGTACTGAGCACCCACCACCCCGAGCACTGAGCACCGAGCACACCGAGCACTGAGCACACAGCACCCCGAGCAATGAGCACCCAGCACCCTGAGCACTGAGCACCCAGCACCCCGAGCACTGAGCACCCAGCACCCCGAGCACTGAGCACCCAGCAACCCGAGCACTGAGCACCCAGCACCCCGAGCACTGAGCACCCAGTACCCTGAGTACTGAGCACCCAGCACCCTGAGTACTCAGCACCCAGCACCCTGAGCACTGAGCAACCAGCACCCTGAGTACTGAGCACCCTGCACCCCAAGCACTGAGCACCCTGAGAACTGAGCACCCAGCACCCCAAGCATTGAGCACCCTGAGTACTGAGCACCCAGCACCCTGAGTACTGAGCACCCAGTGTACTGAGCACCGAGCACCCAGCACCCTGAGTACTGAGCACCCAGTACCCTGAGCACTGAGCACCCAGCACCCTGAGTACTGAGCACCGAGCACCCTGAGTACTGAGCACCCAGCACCCTGAGCACTGAGCACCGAGCACCCTGAGCACTGAGCACCCAGCACCCTGAGGACTGAGTACCCAGCAACCCGAGCACTGAGCACCCAGCACCCTGAGCACTGAGCACCCTGAGTACTGAGCACCGAGCACCCTGAGTACTGAGCACCCAGCACCCTGAGTATTGAGCACCCAGCAACCTGAGCACTGAGCACCGAGAACCCTGAGCACTGAGCACCCAGCACCCTGAGCACTGAGCACCCAGCACCCTGAGCACTGAGCACCCAGCACCCTGAGTACTGAGCACCCTGAGTACTGAGCACACAGCACCGTGAGCACTGAGCACCCAGCACCCCGAGCACTGAGCACCCAGCACCCTGAGCACTGAGCACCCAGCACCCTGAGTACTGAGCACCGAGCACCCTGAGCACTGAGCACCCAGCACCCTGAGTACTGAGCACCGAGCACCCCGAGCACTGAGCACCCAGCGCCCCGAGCACTGAGCACCCAGCACCCCGTGCACTGAGCACCCAGCACCCGTAGCACTGAGGACCCAGCACCCCGAGTAATGAGCACCGAGCACCCTGAGTACTGAGCACCCAGCACCCTGAGTACTGAGCACTGAGCACCCCGAGTACTGAGCACCCACCACCCCGAGCACTGAGCACCGAGCACACCGAGCACTGAGCACACAGCACCCCAAGCAATGAGCACCCAGCACCCTGAGCACTGAGCACCCAGCAACCCGAGCACTGAGCACCCAGCACCCTGAGCACTGAGCACCCAGCACCCTGAGTACTGAGCACCCAGCACCCTGAGTACTCAGCACCCAGCACCCTGAGCACTGAGCAACCAGCACCCTGAGTACTGAGCACCCTGCACCCCAAGCACTGAGCACCCTGAGAACTGAGCACCCAGCACCCCAAGCATCGAGCACCCTGAGTACTGAGCACCCAGCACCCTGAGTACTGAGCACCCAGTGTACTGAGCACCGAGCACCCAGCACCCTGAGTACTGAGCACCCAGCACCCTGAGCACTGAGCACCCAGCACCCTGAGTACTGAGCACCGAGCACCCTGAGTACTGAGCACCCAGCACCCTGAGCACTGAGCACCGAGCACCCTGAGCACTGAGCACCCAGCACCCTGAGGACTGAGTACCCAGCACCCCGAGCACTGAGCACCCAGCACCCTGAGCACTGAGCACCCTGAGTACTGAGCACTGAGCACCCTGAGTACTGAGCACACAGCACCCTGAGTATTGAGCACCCAGCAACCTGAGCACTGAGCAACGAGCACCCTGAGCACTGAGCACCCTGAGTACTGAGCACTGAGCACCCTGAGTACTGAGCACCCAGCACCCTGAGTATTGAGCACCCAGCACCCTGAGCACTGAGCACCCAGCACCCTGAGTACTGAGCACACAGCACCGTGAGCACTGAGCACCCAGCACCCCGAGCACTGAGCACCCAGCACCCTGAGCTCTGAGCACCCTGAGTACTGAGCACTGAGCACCCTGAGTACTGAGCACTGAGCACCCTGAGTACTGAGCACCCAGCACCCTGAGTACTGAGCACCCAGCACCCTGAGCAATGAGCACCCTGAGTACTGAGCACCCAGCACCCTGAGCACTGAGCACCGAGCACCCCGAGCACTGAGCACCCAGCACCCGGAGTACTGAGCACCCAGCACCCTGAGTACTAAGCACCGAGCACCCTGAGTACTGAGCATCCAGTACCCTGAGCACTGAACACACAGCACCCTGAGTACTGAGCACCCCGAGCACTGAGCACCCAGCACCCTGAGCACTGAGGACCCAGCACCCTGAGTACTGAGCACCCAGCACCCTGAGCACTGAGCACCCAGCACCCTGAGTACTGAGCACCCAGCACCCTGAGCACTGAGCACCCAGCACCCTGAGTACTGAGAACTGAGCACCCAGCACCCCGAGCACTGAGCACTCAGCACCCTGTGTACTGAGCACTGAGTACCCAGCACCCTGAGCACTGAGCACCCAGCACCCTGAGCACTGAGCACCCAGCACCCTGAGCACTGAGCACCCAGCACCCAGAGCACTGAGCACCCTGAGTACTGAGCACTGAGCACCCTGAGCACTGAGCACCGAGCACCCTGAGTGCTGAGCACTGAGCACCCTGACCACTGAGAACCCAGTACCCTGAGTACTGAGCACCCAGCACCCTGAGCACTGAGGACCGAGCACCCTGAGTACTAAGCACCCAGCACCCTGAGTACTGAGCACCCAGCACCCTGAGCACTGAGCACCCAGCACGCTGAGTACTGAGCACTGAGCACCCTGAGTACTGAGCACCGAGCACCCCGAGCACTAAGCACGCAGCACCCTGAGCACTGAGCACCCAGCACCCTGAGTACTGAGCACCCAGCAACCTGAGTACTGAGCACCCAGCACCCTGAGCACTGAGCAATCAGCACCCTGAGTACTGAGCACCCAGCACCCTGAGTACTGAGCACCGAGCACACCGAGTACTGAGCACCCAGCACCCCGAGCACTGAGCACCCAGCACCCTGAGCACTGAGCACCCAGCACCCCAAGCACTGAGCACCCAGCACCCTGAGTACTGAGTACTGAGCACCCTGAGTACTGAGCACCCAGCACCGTGAGTACTGAGCACTCAGCAACCTGAGTACTGAGCACCCAGCACCCTGAGCACTGAGCACAAAGCACGCTGAGTACTGAGCACCCTGAGTACTGAGCACCGAGGACCCTGAGCACTGAGCACCCAGCACCCCGAGCACTGAGCACCCAGCACCCCGAGAATGAGCACCCAGCACCCTGAGTACTGAGAACCGAGCACCCTGAGTACTGAGCACCCAGCTCCCTGATTACTGTGCACGCTGAGTACTGATCACCGATCACCCTGAGCACTGAGCACCCAGCACCCTGAGCACTGAGCACCCAGCACCCCGAGTACTGAGCACCCAGCACCCGGAGCACTGAGCACCCAGCACCCCGAGCACTGAGCACCCTGAATACTGAGCACCCAGCTCCCTGATTACTGTGCACGCTGAGTACTGATCACCGAACACCCTGAGCACTGAGCACCCAGCACCCTGAGCACTGAGCACCCAGCACCCCGAGCACTGAGCACCCAGCACCCGGAGCACTGAGCACCCAGCACCCCGAGCAATGAGCACCCAGCACCCTGAGTACTGAGCACCCACCACCCCGAGTACTGAGCACCCAGCAACCTGACCACTGAGCACCCAGCACCCCGAGCACTGAGCTCCCAGCGCCCTGTGCACTGAGCACCCAGCACACTGAGTACTGAGCACTGAGCACCCCGAGTACTGAGTACCCAGCACCCCGAGCACTGAGCACCAAGCACCCCGAGCACTGAGCACCCAGCACCCCGAGCACTGAGCACCCTGAGTACTGAGCACTGAGCACCCTGAGTACTGAGCACCCAGCACCCTGAGTATTGAGCACCCAGCAACCTGAGCACTGAGCACCGAGCACCCTGAGCACTGAGCACCCTGAGTACTGAGCACTGAGCACCCTGAGTACTGAGCACCCAGCACCCTGAGTATTGAGCACCCAGCACCCTGAGCACTGAGCACCCAGCACCCTGAGCACTGAGCACCCTGAGTACTGAGCACTGAGCACCCTGAGTACTGAGCACTGAGCACCCTGAGTACTGAGCACCCAGCACCCTGAGTACTGAGCACCCAGCACCCTGAGCAATGAGCACCCTGAGTACTGAGCACCCAGCACCCTGAGCACTGAGCACCGAGCACCCCGAGCACTGAGCACCCAGCACCCGGAGTACTGAGCACCCAGCACCCTGAGTACTAAGCACCGAGCACCCTGAGTACTGAGCATCCAGTACCCTGAGCACTGAACACACAGCACCCTGAGTACTGAGCACCCCGAGCACTGAGCACCCAGCACCCTGAGCACTGAGGACCCAGCACCCTGAGTACTGAGCACCCAGCACCCTGAGCACTGAGCACCCAGCACCCTGAGTACTGAGCACCCAGCACCCTGAGCACTGAGCACCCAGCACCCTGAGTACTGAGAACTGAGCACCCAGCACCCCGAGCACTGAGCACTCAGCACCCTGTGTACTGAGCACTGAGTACCCAGCACCCTGAGCACTGAGCACCCAGCACCCTGAGCACTGAGCACCCAGCACCCTGAGCACTGAGCACCCAGCACCCAGAGCACTGAGCACCCTGAGTACTGAGCACTGAGCACCCTGAGCACTGAGCACCGAGCACCCTGAGTGCTGAGCACTGAGCACCCTGACCACTGAGAACCCAGTACCCTGAGTACTGAGCACCCAGCACCCTGAGCACTGAGGACCGAGCACCCTGAGTACTAAGCACCCAGCACCCTGAGTACTGAGCACCCAGCACCCTGAGCACTGAGCACCCAGCACGCTGAGTACTGAGCACTGAGCACCCTGAGTACTGAGCACCGAGCACCCCGAGCACTAAGCACGCAGCACCCTGAGCACTGAGCACCCAGCACCCTGAGTACTGAGCACCCAGCAACCTGAGTACTGAGCACCCAGCACCCTGAGCACTGAGCAATCAGCACCCTGAGTACTGAGCACCCAGCACCCTGAGTACTGAGCACCGAGCACACCGAGTACTGAGCACCCAGCACCCCGAGCACTGAGCACCCAGCACCCTGAGCACTGAGCACCCAGCACCCCAAGCACTGAGCACCCAGCACCCTGAGTACTGAGTACTGAGCACCCTGAGTACTGAGCACCCAGCACCGTGAGTACTGAGCACTCAGCAACCTGAGTACTGAGCACCCAGCACCCTGAGCACTGAGCACAAAGCACGCTGAGTACTGAGCACCCTGAGTACTGAGCACCGAGGACCCTGAGCACTGAGCACCTAGCACCCCGAGCACTGAGCACCCAGCACCCCGAGAATGAGCACCCAGCACCCTGAGTACTGAGAACCGAGCACCCTGAGTACTGAGCACCCAGCTCCCTGATTACTGTGCACGCTGAGTACTGATCACCGATCACCCTGAGCACTGAGCACCCAGCACCCTGAGCACTGAGCACCCAGCACCCCGAGTACTGAGCACCCAGCACCCGGAGCACTGAGCACCCAGCACCCCGAGCACTGAGCACCCTGAATACTGAGCACCCAGCTCCCTGATTACTGTGCACGCTGAGTACTGATCACCGAACACCCTGAGCACTGAGCACCCAGCACCCTGAGCACTGAGCACCCAGCACCCCGAGCACTGAGCACCCAGCACCCGGAGCACTGAGCACCCAGCACCCCGAGCAATGAGCACCCAGCACCCTGAGTACTGAGCACCCACCACCCCGAGTACTGAGCACCCAGCAACCTGAGCACTGAGCACCCAGCACCCCGAGCACTGAGCTCCCAGCGCCCTGTGCACTGAGCACCCAGCACACTGAGTACTGAGCACTGAGCACCCCGAGTACTGAGTACCCAGCACCCCGAGCACTGAGCACCGAGCACCCCGAGCACTGAGCACCCAGCACCCCGAGCACTGAGCACCCTGAGTACTGAGCACTGAGCACCCTGAGTACTGAGCACCCAGCACCCTGAGTATTGAGCACCCAGCAACCTGAGCACTGAGCACCGAGCACCCTGAGCACTGAGCACCCTGAGTACTGAGCACTGAGCACCCTGAGTACTGAGCACCCAGCACCCTGAGTATTGAGCACCCAGCACCCTGAGCACTGAGCACCCAGCACCCTGAGTACTGAGCACACAGCACCGTGAGCACTGAGCACCCAGCACCCCGAGCACTGAGCACCCAGCACCCTGAGCACTGAGCACCCTGAGTACTGAGCACTGAGCACCCTGAGTACTGAGCACTGAGCACCCTGAGTACTGAGCACCCAGCACCCTGAGTACTGAGCACCCAGCACCCTGAGCAATGAGCACCCTGAGTACTGAGCACCCAGCACCCTGAGCACTGAGCACCGAGCACCCCGAGCACTGAGCACCCAGCACCCGGAGTACTGAGCACCCAGCACCCTGAGTACTAAGCACCGAGCACCCTGAGTACTGAGCATCCAGTACCCTGAGCACTGAACACACAGCACCCTGAGTACTGAGCACCCCGAGCACTGAGCACCCAGCACCCTGAGCACTGAGGACCCAGCACCCTGAGTACTGAGCACCCAGCACCCTGAGCACTGAGCACCCAGCACCCTGAGTACTGAGCACCCAGCACCCTGAGCACTGAGCACCCAGCACCCTGAGTACTGAGCACTGAGCACCCAGCACCCCGAGCACTGAGCACTCAGCACCCTGTGTACTGAGCACTGAGTACCCAGCAACCTGAGCACTGAGCACCCAGCACCCTGAGCACTGAGCACCCAGCACCCTGAGCACTGAGCACCCAGCACCCAGAGCACTGAGCACCCTGAGTACTGAGCACTGAGCACCCTGAGCACTGAGCACCGAGCACCCTGAGTGCTGAGCACTGAGCACCCTGACCACTGAGAACCCAGCACCCTGAGTACTGAGCACCCAGCACCCTGAGCACTGAGGACCGAGCACCCTGAGTACTAAGCACCCAGCACCCTGAGTACTGAGCACCCAGCACCCTGAGCACTGAGCACCCAGCACGCTGAGTACTGAGCACTGAGCACCCAGCACGCTGAGTACTGAGCACTGAGCACCCTGAGTACTGAGCACCGAGCACCCCGAGCACTAAGCACGCAGCACCCTGAGCACTGAGCACCCAGCACCCTGAGTACTGAGCACCCAGCAACCTGAGTACTGAGCACCCAGCACCCTGAGCACTGAGCACCCAGCACCCTGAGTACTGAGCACCCAGCACCCTGAGTACTGAGCACCGAGCACACCGAGTACTGAGCACCCAGCACCCCGAGCACTGAGCACCCAGCACCCTGAGCACTGAGCACCCAGCACCCCAAGCACTGAGCACCCAGCACCCTGAGTAATGAGTACTGAGCACCCTGAGTACTGAGCACCCAGCACCGTGAGTACTGAGCACTCAGCAACCTGAGTACTGAGCACCCAGCACCCTGAGCACTGAGCACAAAGCACGCTGAGTACTGAGCACCCTGAGTACTGAGCACCGAGGACCCTGAGCACTGAGCACCCAGCACCCCGAGCACTGAGCACCCAGCACCCCGAGAATGAGCACCCAGCACCCTGAGTACTGAGAACCGAGCACCCTGAGTACTGAGCACCCAGCTCCCTGATTACTGTGCACGCTGAGTACTGATCACCGATCACCCTGAGCACTGAGCACCCAGCACCCTGAGCACTGAGCACCCAGCACCCCGAGCACTGAGCACCCAGCACCCGGAGCACTGAGCACCCAGCACCCCGAGCACTGAGCACCCTGAATACTGAGCACCCAGCTCCCTGATTACTGTGCACGCTGAGTACTGATCACCGAACACCCTGAGCACTGAGCACCCAGCACCCTGAGCACTGAGCACCCAGCACCCGGAGCACTGAGCACCCAGCACCCCGAGCAATGAGCACCCAGCACCCTGAGTACTGAGCACCCACCACCCCGAGTACTGAGCACCCAGCAACCTGAGCACTGAGCACCCAGCACCCCGAGCACTGAGCACCCAGCGCCCTGTGCACTGAGCACCCAGCACACTGAGTACTGAGCACTGAGCACCCCGAGTACTGAGTACCCAGCACCCCGAGCACTGAGCACCGAGCACCCCGAGCACTGAGCACCCAGCACCCCGAGCTCTGAGCACCCTGAGTACTGAGCACCCAGCACCCTGAGTACTGAGCACCCAGCACCCTGAGCACTGAGCACCCAGCACCCTGAGTACTGAGCACCCAGCACCCTGAGCACTGAGCACCCAGCACCCTGAGTACTGAGCACTGAGCACCCAGCACCCCGAGCACTGAGCACTCAGCACCCTGTGTACTGAGCACTGAGTACCCAGCAATCTGAGCACTGAGCACCCAGCACCCTGAGCACTGAGCACCCAGCACCCTGAGCACTGAGCACCCAGCACCCAGAGCACTGAGCACCCTGAGTACTGAGCACTGAGCACCCAGCACCCCGAGCACTGAGCACTCAGCACCCTGTGTACTGAGCACTGAGTACCCAGCAATCTGAGCACTGAGCACCCAGCACCCTGAGCACTGAGCACCCAGCACCCTGAGCACTGAGCACCCAGCACCCTGAGCACTGAGCACCCAGCACCCTGAGCACTGAGCACCGATCACCCTGAGCACTGAGCACCCAACACCCTGAGTACTGAGCACCCAACGTACTGAGCACCGAGCACACTGAGCACTGAGCACCCAGCACCCTGAGTACTGAGCACCGAGCACCCTGAGCACTGAGCACCCAGCACCCTGAGTACTGAGCACCGAGCACCCTGAGCACTGAGCACCCAGCCCCCCGAGCACTGAGCACCCAGCACCCCGAGCACTGAGCGCCCAGCACCCGTAGCACTGAGGACCCAGCACCCCGAGTAATGAGCACCCAGCACCCTGAGTACTGAGCACCCAGCACCCTGAGTACTGAGCACTGAGCACCCCGAGTACTGAGCACCCACCACCCCGAGCACTGAGCACCGAGCACACCGAGCACTGAGCACACAGCACCCCAAGCAATGAGCACCCAGCACCCTGAGCACTGAGCACCCAGCACCCCGAGCACTGAGCACCCAGCAGCCCGAGCACTGAGCACCCAGCAACCCGAGCACTGAGCACCCAGCACCCCGAGCACTGAGCACCCAGCACCCTGACTACTGAGCACCCAGCACCCTGAGTACTCAGCACCCAGCACCCTGAGCACTGAGCAACCAGCACCCTGAGTACTGAGCACCCTGCACCCCAAGCACTGAGCACCCTGAGAACTGAGCACCCAGCACCCCAAGCATTGAGCACCCTGAGTACTGAGCACCCAGCACCCTGAGTACTGAGCACCCAGTGTACTGAGCACCGAGCACCCAGCACCCTGAGTACTGAGCACCCAGCACCCTGAGCACTGAGCACCCAGCACCCTGAGTACTGAGCACCGAGCACCCTGAGTACTGAGCACCCAGCACCCTGAGCACTGAGCACCGAGCACCCTGAGCACTGAGCATCCAGCACCCTGAGGACTGAGTACCCAGCACCCCGAGCACTGAGCACCCAGCACCCTGAGCACTGAGCACCCTGAGTACTGAGCACCGAGCACCCTGACTACTGAGCACCCAGCACCCTGAGTATTGAGCACCCAGCAACCTGAGCACTGAGCACCGAGCACCCTGAGCACTGAGCACCCAGCACCCTGAGCACTGAGCACCCAGCACCCTGAGCACTGAGCACCCAGCACCCCGAGCACTGAGCACCCAGCACCCTGAGCACTGAGCACCCAGCACCCTGAGTACTGAGCACCGAGCACCCTGAGCACTGAGCACCCAGCACCCTGAGTACTGAGCACCGAGCACCCCGAGCACTGAGCACCCAGCGCCCCGAGCACTGAGCACCCAGCACCCCGAGCACTGAGCACCCAGCACCCGTAGCACTGAGGACCCAGCACCCCGAGTAATGAGCACCCAGCACCCTGAGCACTGAGCACCCAGCACCCCGAGCACTGAGCACCCAGCACCCCGAGCACTGAGCACCCAGCAACCCGAGCACTGAGCACCCAGCACCCTGAGCACTGAGCACCCAGCACCCTGAGTACTGAGCACCCAGCACCCTGAGTACTCAGCACCCAGCACCCTGAGCACTGAGCAACCAGCACCCTGAGTACTGAGCACCCTGCACCCCAAGCACTGAGCACCCTGAGAACTGAGCACCCAGCACCCCAAGCATCGAGCACCCTGAGTACTGAGCACCCAGCACCCTGAGTACTGAGCACCCAGTGTACTGAGCACCGAGCACCCAGCACCCTGAGTACTGAGCACCGAGCACCCTGAGCACTGAGCACCCAGCACCCTGAGGACTGAGTACCCAGCACCCCGAGCACTGAGCACCCAGCACCCTGAGCACTGAGCACCCTGAGTACTGAGCACTGAGCACCCTGAGTACTGAGCACCCAGCACCCTGAGTATTGAGCACCCAGCAACCTGAGCACTGAGCACCGAGCACCCTGAGCACTGAGCACCCTGAGTACTGAGCACTGAGCACCCTGAGTACTGAGCACCCAGCACCCTGAGTATTGAGCACCCAGCACCCTGAGCACTGAGCACCCAGCACCCTGAGTACTGAGCACACAGCACCGTGAGCACTGAGCACCCAGCACCCCGAGCACTGAGCACCCAGCACCCTGAGCACTGAGCACCCTGAGTACTGAGCACTGAGCACCCTGAGTACTGAGCACTGAGCACCCTGAGTACTGAGCACCCAGCACCCTGAGTACTGAGCACCCAGCACCCTGAGCAATGAGCACCCTGAGTTCTGAGCACCCAGCACCCTGAGCACTGAGCACCGAGCACCACGAGCACTGAGCACCCAGCACCCGGAGTACTGAGCACCCAGCACCCTGAGTACTAAGCACCGAGCACCCTGAGTACTGAGCATCCAGTACCCTGAGCACTGAACACACAGCACCCTGAGTACTGAGCACCCCGAGCACTGAGCACCCAGCACCCTGAGCACTGAGGACCCAGCACCCTGAGTACTGAGCACCCAGCACCCTGAGCACTGAGCACCCAGCACCCTGAGTACTGAGCACCCAGCACCCTGAGCACTGAGCACCCAGCACCCTGAGTACTGAGCACTGAGCACCCAGCACCCCGAGCACTGAGCACTCAGCACCCTGTGTACTGAGCACTGAGTACCCAGCACCCTGAGCACTGAGCACCCAGCACCCTGAGCACTGAGCACCCAGCACCCTGAGCACTGAGCACCCAGCACCCAGAGCACTGAGCACCCTGAGTACTGAGCACTGAGCACCCTGAGCACTGAGCACCGAGTACCCTGAGTGCTGAGCACTGAGCACCCTGACCACTGAGAACCCAGCACCCTGAGTACTGAGCACCCAGCACCCTGAGCACTGAGGACCGAGCACCCTGAGTACTAAGCACCCAGCACCCTGAGTACTGAGCACCCAGCACCCTGAGCACTGAGCACCCAGCACGCTGAGTACTGAGCACTGAGCACCCAGCACGCTGAGTACTGAGCACTGAGCACCCTGAGTACTGAGCACCGAGCACCCCGAGCACTAAGCACGCAGCACCCTGAGCACTGAGCACCCAGCACCCTGAGTACTGAGCACCCAGCAACCTGAGTACTGAGCACCCAGCACCCTGAGCACTGAGCACCCAGCACCCTGAGTACTGAGCACCCAGCACCCTGAGTACTGAGCACCGAGCACACCGAGTACTGAGCACCCAGCACCCCGAGCACTGAGCACCCAGCATCCTGAGCACTGAGCACCCAGCACCCCAAGCACTGAGCACCCAGCACCCTGAGTACTGAGTACTGAGCACCCTGAGTACTGAGCACCCAGCACCGTGAGTACTGAGCACTCAGCAACCTGAGTACTGAGCACCCAGCACCCTGAGCACTGAGCACAAAGCACGCTGAGTACAGAGCACCCTGAGTACTGAGCACCGAGGACCCTGAGCACTGAGCACCCAGCACCCCGAGCACTGAGCACCCAGCACCCCGAGAATGAGCACCCAGCACCCTGAGTACTGAGAACCGAGCACCCTGAGTACTGAGCACCCAGCATGCTGAGCACTGAGCACCCAGCACCCCGAGTCCTGAGCACCCAGCACACCGAGCACTGAGCACCCAGCACCCCGAGAATGAGCACCCAGCACCCTGAGTACTGAGCACCCAGCACCCTGAGTACTGAGCACCCAGCATCCCGAGCACTGAGCACCCTGAATACTGAGCACCCAGCTCCCTGATTACTGTGCACGCTGAGTACTGATCACCGATCACCCTGAGCACTGAGCACCCAGCACCCTGAGCACTGAGCACCCACCACCCCGAGTACTGAGCACCCAGTAACCTGAGCACTGAGCACCCAGCACCCCGAGCACTGAGCACCCAGCGCCCTGTGCACTGAGCACCCAGCACACTGAGTACTGAGCACTGAGCACCCCGAGTACTGAGTACCCAGCACCCCGAGCACTGAGCACCGAGCACCCCGAGCACTGAGCACCCAGCACCCCGAGCACTGAGCACCCTGAGTACTGAGCACCCAGCACCCTGAGTACTGAGCACCCAGCACCCTGAGCACTGAGCACCCAGCACCCTGAATACTGAGCACCCAGCATCCCGAGCACTGAGCACACAGCACCCTGAGTACTGAGTACCCAGCACCCTGAGTACTGAGCAACCTGAGCACTGAGCACCCAGCACCCTGAGTACTGAGCACCCTGAGGACTGAGCACCGATCACCCTGAGCACTGAGCACCCAGCACCCTGAGTACTGAGCACCCAGCACCCTGAGCACTGAGCACCCAGCACCCTGAGTACTGAGCAGAGAGCACCCTGATCACTGAGCACCCAGCACCCTGAGTAGTGAGCACCCAGCACCCTGAGTACTGAGCACCGAGCACCCCGAGTACTGAGCACCAAGCACCCTGAGCACTCAGCACCCAGCACCCCGAGCACTGAGCACCCAGCACCCTGAGTACTGAGCTCCCAGCACCCCGAGCCCTGAGCACCCAGCACCCTGAGTACTGAGCACCGATCTCCCTGAGCACTGAGCACCCAACACCCTGAGTACTGAGCACCCAACGTACTGAGCAACGAGCACACTGAGCACTGAGCACCCAGGACCCTGAGTACTGAGCACCGAGCACCCTGAGCACTGAGCACCCAGCACCCTGAGTAGTGAGCATCGAGCACCCCGAGCACTGAGCACCCAGCGCCCCGAGCACTGAGCACCCAGCACCCCGAGCACTGAGCACCCAGCACCCGTAGCACTGAGGACCCAGCACCCCGAGCAATGAGCACCCAGCACCCTGAGTACTGAGCACCCAGCACCCTGAGTACTGAGCACCCAGCACCCTGAGTACTGAGCAGAGAGCACCCTGATCACTGAGCACCCAGCACCCTGAGTAGTGAGCACCCAGCACCCTGAGTACTGAGCACCGAGCACCCCGAGTACTGAGCACCAAGCACCCTGAGCACTCAGCACCCAGCACCCCGAGCACTGAGCACCCAGCACCCTGAGTACTGAGCTCCCAGCACCCCGAGCCCTGAGCACCCAGCACCCTGAGTACTGAGCACCGATCTCCCTGAGCACTGAGCACCCAACACCCTGAGTACTGAGCACCCAACGTACTGAGCAACGAGCACACTGAGCACTGAGCACCCAGGACCCTGAGTACTGAGCACCGAGCACCCTGAGCACTGAGCACCCAGCACCCTGAGTAGTGAGCATCGAGCACCCCGAGCACTGAGCACCCAGCGCCCCGAGCACTGAGCACCCAGCACCCCGAGCACTGAGCACCCAGCACCCGTAGCACTGAGGACCCAGCACCCCGAGCAATGAGCACCCAGCACCCTGAGTACTGAGCACCCAGCACCCTGAGTACTGAGCACTGAGCACCCTGAGTACTGAGCACCCACCACCCCGAGCACTGAGCACCGAGCACACCGAGCACAGAGCAAACAGCACCCCGAGCAATGAGCACCCAGCACCCTGAGCACTGAGCACCCAGCACCCCGAGCACTGAGCACCCAGCACCCCGAGCACTGAGCACCCAGCAACCCGAGCACTGAGCACCCAGCACCCCGAGCACTGAGCACCCAGCACCCTGAGTACTGAGCACCCAGCACCCTGAGTACTCAGCACCCAGCACCCTGAGCACTGAGCAACCAGCACCCTGAGTACTGAGCACCCTGCACCCCAAGCACTGAGCACCCTGAGAACTGAGCACCCAGCACCCCAAGCACCGAGCACCCTGATTACTGAGCACCCAGCACCCTGAGTACTGAGCACCCAGTGTACTGAGCACCGAGCACCCAGCACCCTGAGTACTGAGCACCCAGCACCCTGAGCACTGAGCACCCAGCACCCTGAGGACTGAGCACCGAGCACCCTGAGTACTGAGCACCCAGCACCCTGAGCACTGAGCACCGAGCACCCTGAGCACTGAGCACCCAGCACCCTGAGGACTGAGTACCCAGCACCCGGAGCACTGAGCACCCAGCACCCTGAGTACTGAGCACCCTGAGTACTGAGCACACAGCACCGTGAGCACTGAGCACCCAGCACCCCGAGCACTGAGCACCCAGCACCCTGAGCACTGAGCACCCTGAGTACTGAGCACTGAGCACCCTGAGTACTGAGCACTGAGCACCCTGAGTACTGAGCACCCAGCACCATGAGCAATGAGCACCCTGAGTACTGAGCACCCAGCACCCTGAGCACTGAGCACCGAGCACCCCGAGCACTGAGCACCCAGCACCCGGAGTACTGAGCACCCAGCACCCTGAGTACTAAGCACCGAGCACCCTGAGTACTGAGCACCCAGTACCCTGAGCACTGAACACACAGCACCCTGAGTACTGAGCACCCCGAGCACTGAGCACCCAGCACCCTGAGCACTGAGGACCCAGCACCCTGAGTACTGAGCACCCAGCACCCTGAGCACTGAGCACCCAGCACCCTGAGTACTGAGCACCCAGCACCCTGAGCACTGAGCACCCAGCACCCTGAATACTGAGCACTGAGCACCCAGCAACCCGAGCACTGAGCACTCAGCACCCTGTGTACTGAGCACTGAGTACCCAGCACCCCGAGCACTGAGCACCCAGCACCCTGAGCACTGAGCACCCTGAGTACTGAGCACCCAGCACCCTGAGCACTGAGCACCCAGCACCCTGAGCACTGAGCACCCAGCACCCAGAGCACTGAGCACCCTGTGTACTGAGCACTGAGCACCCTGAGCACTGAGCACCGAGCACCCTGAGCACTGAGGACCGAGCACCCTGAGTACTAAGCACCCAGCACCCTGAGTACTGTGCACCCAGCACCCTGAGCACTGAGCACCCAGCACGCTGAGTACTGAGCACTGAGCACCCAGCACGCTGAGTACTGAGCACTGAGCACCCTGAGTACTGAGCACCGAGCACCCCGAGCACTAAGCACCCAGCACCCTGAGCACTGAGCACCCAGCACCCTGAGTACTGAGCACCCAGCAACCTGAATACTGAGCACACAGCACCCTGAGCACTGAGCACAAAGCACGCTGAGTACTGAGCACCCTGAGTACTGAGCACCGAGGACCCTGAGCACTGAGCACCCAGCACCCCGAGCACTGAGCACCCAGCACCCCGAGAATGAGCACCCAGCACCCTGAGTACTGAGAACCGAGCACCCTGAGTACTGAGCACCCAGCATGCTGAGCACTGAGCACCCAGCACCCCGAGTCCTGAGCACCCAGCACCCCGAGCACTGAACACCCAGCACCCCGAGAATGAGCACCCAGAACCCTGAGTACTGAGCACCCAGCACCCTGAGTACTGAGCACCCAGCACCCCGAGCACTGAGCACCCTGAATACTGAGCACCCAGCTCCCTGATTACTGTGCACGCTGAGTACTGATCACCGATCACCCTGAGCACTGAGCACCCAGCACCCTGAGTACTGAGCACCCAACGTACTGAGCACCGAGCACACCGAGCACTGAGCACCCAGCACCCTGAGTACTGAGCACCGAGCACCCTGAGCACTGAGCACACAGAACCCTGAGTACCGAGCACCGAGTACCCCGAGCACTGAGCACCCAGCACCCTGAGCACTGAGCACCCAGCACCCCGAGCACTGAGCACCCAGCACCCGGAGCACTGAGCACCCAGCGCCCCGAGCAATGAGCACCCAGCACCCTGAGTACTGAGCACCCACCACCCCGAGTACTGAGCACCCAGCAACCTGAGCACCGAGCACCCAGCACCCCGAGCACTGAGCACCCAGCACCCTGTGCACTGAGCACCCAGCACCCTGAGTACTGAGCACTGAGCACCCCGAGTACTGAGTACCCAGGACCCCGAGCACTGAGCACCGAGCACCCCGTGCACTGAGCACCCAGCACCCCGAGCACTGAGCACCCAGCACCCTGAGCACTGAGCACCCAGCACCCTGAGCACTGAGCACCCAGCATCCCGAGCACTGAGCACCCAGCACCCTGAGTACTGAGCACCCAGCACCCTGAGTACTCAGCACCCAGCACCCTGAGCACTGAGCAACCAGCACCCTGAGTACTGAGCACCCAGCATCCCAAGCACTGAGCACCCTGAGTACTGAGCACCCAGCACCCCGAGCACTGAGCACCCAGCACCCTGAGTACTGAGCACCCAGCACCCTGAGTTCTGAGCACCCAGCACCCTGAGTACTGAGCACCCTGAGTACAGAGCACCCAGCACCCCGAGCACTGAGCACCCAGCACCCTGAGTACTGAGCACCCAGCAACCTGAGCACTGAGCACCCAGCACCCTGAGTACTGAGCACCCAGCACCCTGAGTACTTAGCACCCAGCACCTGAGCACTGAGCACCCAGCACCCTGAGTACTGAGCACCGAGCACCCTGAGTACTGAGCACCCAGCACCCTGAGTACTGAACACCGAGCACCCTGAGTACTGAGCACCGAGCACCCCGAGTACTGAGAACCCAGCACCCTGAGCACTGAGCACCCAGCACCCCGAGAACTGAGGACCCAGCACCCTGAGTACTGAGCACCGAGCACCCCGAGCACTGAGCACCAAGCACCCTGAGCACTGACCACCCAGCACCCTGAGCACTGAGCACCCAGCACCCTGAGTACTGAGCACTCAGCACCCTGAGCACTGAGCACCCACCACCCTGAGTACTGAGCACCCAGCCCCCTGAGTACTGAGCACCCAGCACACTGAGTACTGAGCACCCAGCACCCTGAGTACTGAGCACCAAGCACCCTGAGTACTGAGCACCGAGCTCCCCAAGCACTGAGCACCCTGAGTACTGAGCACGCAGCACCCTGAGTACTGAGCAGCGAGCACCCTGAGCACTGAGCACCCAGCACCCTGAGTACTGAGCACCCAGCACCCTGAGTACTGAGCACCGAGCACCCCGAGTACTGAGCACCCAGCACCCTGAGCCCTCAGCACCCAGCACCCCGAGCACTGAGCACCCTGAATACTGAGCACCCAGCACCCTGAGTACTGTGCACTAAGCACCCAGAGCGCTGAGCACCCAGGACCCCGAGCACTGAGTACTGAGCACCCAGCACCCTGAGTACTGAGCACCGAGCTCCCCAAGCACTGAGCAACCTGAGTACTGAGCACCCAGCACCCTGAGTACTGAGCAGCGAGCACCCTGAGCACTGAGCACCCAGCACCCTGAGTACTGAGCACCCAGCACCCTGAGTACTGAGCACCGAGCACCCCGAGTACTGAGCACCCAGCACCCTGAGCCCTCAGCACCCAGCACCCCGAGAACTGAGCACCCAGCACCCTGAGTACTGAGCTCCCAGCACCCCGAGCCCTGAGCACCCAGCACCCTGAGTACTGAGCACCCTGAGTACTGAGCACCGATCACCCTGAGCACTGAGCACCCACCATCCTGAGTACTGAGCACCCAACGTACTGAGCACCGAGCACCCCGAGCACTGAGCACCCAGCGCCCAGAGCACTGAGCAACCAGCACCCCGAGCAATGAGCACCCAGCACCCTGAGTACTGAGCACCCAGCACCCCGTGTACTGAGCACCCAGCAACGTGAGCACCGAGCACCCAGCACCCCGAGCACTGAGCACCCAGCACCCAGAGCACTGAGCACCCAGCACACTGAGTACTGAGCACTGAGCACCCTAAGTACTGAGCACACAGCACCCTGAGCACTGAGCACCCAGCACCCCTAGCACTGAGCACCCAGCACCCTGAGTACTTAGTACTGAGCACCCTGAGTACTGAGCACCCAGCATCCTGAGCACTGAGCACCCAGCACCCTGAGTACTGAGCACCGAGCACCCCGAGCACTGAGCACCCAGCACCCTGAGTACTGAGCACCCAGCACCAAAAGTACTGAGCACCGAGCATCCTGAGCACTGAGCACTGAGCACCCCGAGCACTGAGCACCCAGCACCCTGAGTACTGAGCACCCAGCACCAAGAGTACTGAGCAGCGAGCACCCCGAGCACTGAGCACTCAGCACCCTGAGTAATGAGCACCCAGCACCCCGAGTACTGAGCACCCAGCACCGTGAGTACTGAGCACCCAGCACCCTGAGTACTGAGCACCCAGCACCCTGAGCACTGAGCACAAAGCACGCTGAGTACTGAGCACCCTGAGTACTGAGCACCGAGGACCCTGAGTACTGAGCACCCAGCACCCTGAGCACTGAGCACCCAGCACCCCGAGAATGAGCACCCAGCACCCTGAGTACTGAGAACCGAGCACCCTGAGTACTGTGCAGTAAGCACCCAGAGCGCTGAGCACCCAGGACCCCGAGCACTGAGTACTGAGCACCCAGCACCCTGAGTACTGAGCACCGAGCTCCCCAAGCACTGAGCACCCTGAGTACTGAGCACGCAGCACCCTGAGTACTGAGCAGCGAGCACCCTGAGCACTGAGCACCCAGCACCCTGAGTACTGAGCACCCAGCACCCTGAGTACTGAGCACCGAGCACCCCGAGTACTGAGCACCCAGCACCCTGAGCCCTCAGCACCCAGCACCCCGAGCACTGAGCACCCTGAATACTGAGCACCCAGCACCCTGAGTACTGTGCACTAAGCACCCAGAGCGCTGAGCACCCAGGACCCCGAGCACTGAGTACTGAGCACCCAGCACCCTGAGTACTGAGCACCGAGCTCCCCAAGCACTGAGCAACCTGAGTACTGAGCCCCCAGCACCCTGAGTACTGAGCAGCGAGCACCCTGAGCACTGAGCACCCAGCACCCTGAGTACTGAGCACCCAGCACCCTGAGTACTGAGCACCGAGCACCCCGAGTACTGAGCACCCAGCACCCTGAGCCCTCAGCACCCAGCACCCCGAGAACTGAGCACCCAGCACCCTGAGTACTGAGCTCCCAGCACCCCGAGCCCTGAGCACCCAGCACCCTGAGTACTGAGCACCCTGAGTACTGAGCACCAATCACCCTGAGCACTGAGCACCCAGCACAATGAGTACTGAGCACCGAGCACCCCGAGCACTGAGCACCCAGCGCCCAGAGCACTGAGCAACCAGCACCCCGAGCAATGAGCACCCAGCACCCTGAGTACTGAGCACCCAACGTACTGAGCACCGAGCACACCGAGCACTGAGCACCCAGCACCCTGAGTACTGAGCACCGAGCACCCTGAGCACTGAGCACCCAGCACAATGAGTACTGAGCACCGAGCACCCCGAGCACTGAGCACCCAGCGCCCAGAGCACTGAGCAACCAGCACCCCGAGCAATGAGCACCCAGCACCCTGAGTACTGAGCACCCAGCACCCCGTGTACTGAGCACCCAGCAACGTGAGCACCGAGCACCCAGCACCCCGAGCACTGAGCACCCAGCACCCAGAGCACTGAGCACCCAGCACACTGAGTACTGAGCACTGAGCACCCTAAGTACTGAGCACACAGCACCCTGAGCACTGAGCACCCAGCACCCCTAGCACTGAGCACCCAGCACCCCGAGCACTGAACACCCAGCAAAACGAGCACTGAGCACCCAGCACCCTGAGCACTGAGCACCCAGCACCCTGAGTACTGAGCACCCAGCACCCTGAGTACTCAGCACCCAGCACCCTGAGCACTGAGCAACCAGCACCCTGAGTACTGAGCACCCTGCACCCCAAGCACTGAGCACCCTGAGTACTGAGCACCCAGCACCCCAAGCACTGAGCACCCTGAGTACTGAGCACCCAGCACCCTGATTAATGAGCACCCAGCACCCCGAGAACTGAGCACCCAGCACCCTGATTACTGAGAACCGTGCACCCTGAGTACTGAGCACCCAGCACCCTGAGTACTGAGCACCCAGTGTACTGAGCACCGAGCACCCAGCACCCTGAGTACTGAGCACCCAGCACCCTGAGCACTGAGCACCCAGCACCCTGAGTACTGAGCACTGAGCACCCCGAGAACTGAGCACCCAGCACCCCGAACACTGAGCACCCAGCACCCCGAGCACTGAGCACCCAGCACCCCGAGCACTGAGATCCCAGCACCCTGAGCACTGAGAACCCAGCACCCCGAGCACTGAGCACCCAGCACCCTGAGTACTGAGCACCCCGAGCACTGAACACCCAGCACCCTGAGCTCTGAGGACCCAGCACCCTGAGTACTGAGCACCCAGCACCCTGAGCACTGAGCACCCAGCACCCTGAGTACTGAGCACCCAGCACCCTGAGCACTGAGCACCCAGCACCCTGAGTACTGAGCACTGAGCACCCAGCACCCCGAGCACTGAGCACTCAGTACCCTGTGTACTGAGCACTGGGTACCCAGCACCCCGAGCACTGAGCACCCAGGACTCTGAGCACTGAGCACCCTGAGTACTGAGCACCCAGCACCCTGAGCAATGAGCACCCTGAGTACTGAGCACTGAGCACCCTGAGCACTGAGCAACGAGCACCCTGAGTACTGAGCACTGAGCACCCTGAGTACTGTGCACCCAGCATTCTGAGCACTGAGCACAAAGCACGCTGAGTACTGAGCACCCTGAGTACTGAGCACCCAGCACCCTGAGCACTGAGCACCCAGCACCCTGAGCACTGAGCACCCAGCACCCTGAGTACTAAGCACCCAGCACCCTGAGCACTGAGCACCCAGCACCCTGAGTACTGAGCACCCAACACCCCGAGTACTGAGCACCCAGCACCGTGAATACTGAGCACCCAGCACCCTGAGTACTGAGCACGCAGCACCCTGAGCACTGAGCACAAAGCTCGCAGAGTACTGAGCACCCTGAGTACTGAGCACCGAGGACCCTGAGCACTGAGCACCCAGCACCCCGAGCACTGAACACCCAGCAACCCGAGAATGAGCACCCAGCACCCCGAGCACTGAACACCCAGCAACCCGAGAATGAGCACCCAGCACCCTGAGTACTGAGAACCGAGCACCCTGAGTACTGAGCACCCAGCACCCTGAGTACTGAGCACCGAGCTCCCCAAGCACTGAGCAACCTGAGTACTGAGCACCCAGCACCCTGAGTACAGAGCAGCGAGCACCCTGAGCACTGAGCACCCAGCACCCTGAGTACTGAGCACCCAGCACCCTGAGTACTGAGCACCGAGCACCCCGAGTACTGAGCACCCAGCACCCTGAGCCCTCAGCACCCAGCACCCCGAGAACTAAGCACCCAGCACCCTGAGTACTGAGCTCCCAGCACCCCGAGCCCTGAGCACCCAGCACCCTGAGTACTGAGCACCCTGAGTACTGAGCACCGATCACCCTGAGCACTGAGCACCCACCATCCTGAGTACTGAGCACCCAACGTACTGAGCACCGAGCACCCCGAGCACTGAGCACCCAGCGCCCAGAGCACTGAGCAACCAGCACCCCGAGCAATGAGCACCCAGCACCCTGAGTACTGAGCACCCAGCACCCCGTGTACTGAGCACCCAGCAACGTGAGCACCGAGCACCCAGCACCCCGAGCACTGAGCACCCAGCACCCAGAGCACTGAGCACCCAGCACACTGAGTACTGAGCACTGAGCACCCTAAGTACTGAGCACACAGCACCCTGAGCACTGAGCACCCAGCACCCCTAGCACTGAGCACCCAGCACCCTGAGTACTTAGTACTGAGCACCCTGAGTACTGAGCACCCAGCATCCTGAGCACTGAGCACCCAGCACCCTGAGTACTGAGCACCGAGCACCCCGAGCACTGAGCACCCAGCACCCTGAGTACTGAGCACCCAGCACCAAAAGTACTGAGCACCGAGCATCCTGAGCACTGAGCACTGAGCACCCCGAGCACTGAGCACCCAGCACCCTGAGTACTGAGCACCCAGCACCAAGAGTACTGAGCAGCGAGCACCCCGAGCACTGAGCACTCAGCACCCTGAGTAATGAGCACCCAGCACCCCGAGTACTGAGCACCCAGCACCGTGAGTACTGAGCACCCAGCACCCTGAGTACTGAGCACCCAGCTCCCTGAGCACTGAGCACAAAGCACGCTGAGTACTGAGCACCCTGAGTACTGAGCACCGAGGACCCTGAGTACTGAGCACCCAGCACCCTGAGCACTGAGCACCCAGCACCCCGAGAATGAGCACCCAGCACCCTGAGTACTGAGAACCGAGCACCCTGAGTACTGTGCAGTAAGCACCCAGAGCGCTGAGCACCCAGGACCCCGAGCACTGAGTACTGAGCACCCAGCACCCTGAGTACTGAGCACCGAGCTCCCCAAGCACTGAGCACCCTGAGTACTGAGCACGCAGCACCCTGAGTACTGAGCAGCGAGCACCCTGAGCACTGAGCACCCAGCACCCTGAGTACTGAGCACCCAGCACCCTGAGTACTGAGCACCGAGCACCCCGAGTACTGAGCACCCAGCACCCTGAGCCCTCAGCACCCAGCACCCCGAGCACTGAGCACCCTGAATACTGAGCACCCAGCACCCTGAGTACTGTGCACTAAGCACCCAGAGCGCTGAGCACCCAGGACCCCGAGCACTGAGTACTGAGCACCCAGCACCCTGAGTACTGAGCACCGAGCTCCCCAAGCACTGAGCAACCTGAGTACTGAGCACCCAGCACCCTGAGTACTGAGCAGCGAGCACCCTGAGCACTGAGCACCCAGCACCCTGAGTACTGAGCACCCAGCACCCTGAGTACTGAGCACCGAGCACCCCGAGTACTGAGCACCCAGCAGCCTGAGCCCTCAGCACCCAGCACCCCGAGAACTGAGCACCCAGCACCCTGAGTACTGAGCTCCCAGCACCCTGAGCCCTGAGCACCCAGCACCCTGAGTACTGAGCACCCTGAGTACTGAGCACCAATCACCCTGAGCACTGAGCACCCAGCACAATGAGTACTGAGCACCGAGCACCCCGAGCACTGAGCACCCAGCGCCCAGAGCACTGAGCAACCAGCACCCCGAGCAATGAGCACCCAGCACCCTGAGTACTGAGCACCCAACGTACTGAGCACCGAGCACACCGAGCACTGAGCACCCAGCACCCTGAGTACTGACCACCGAGCACCCTGAGCACTGAGCACCCAGCACAATGAGTACTGAGCACCGAGAACCCCGAGCACTGAGCACCCAGCGCCCAGAGCACTGAGCAACCAGCACCCCGAGCAATGAGCACCCAGCACCCTGAGTACTGAGCACCCAGCACCCCGTGTACTGAGCACCCAGCAACGTGAGCACCGAGTACCCAGCACCCCGAGCACTGAGCACCCAGCACCCAGAGCACTGAGCACCCAGCACACTGAGTACTGAGCACTGAGCACCCTAAGTACTGAGCACACAGCACCCTGAGCACTGAGCACCCAGCACCCCTAGCACTGAGCACCCAGCACCCCGAGCACTGAACACCCAGCAAAACGAGCACTGAGCACCCAGCACCCTGAGCACTGAGCACCCAGCACCCTGAGTACTGAGCACCCAGCACCCTGAGTACTCAGCACCCAGCACCCTGAGCACTGAGCAACCAGCACCCTGAGTACTGAGCACCCTGCACCCCAAGCACTGAGCACCCTGAGTACTGAGCACCCAGCACCCCAAGCACTGAGCACCCTGAGTACTGAGCACCCAGCACCCTGATTAATGAGCACCCAGCACCCCGAGAACTGAGCACCCAGCACCCTGATTACTGAGAACCGTGCACCCTGAGTACTGAGCACCCAGCACCCTGAGTACTGAGCACCCAGTGTACTGAGCACCGAGCACCCAGCACCCTGAGTACTGAGCACCCAGCACCCTGAGCACTGAGCACCCAGCACCCTGAGTACTGAGCACTGAGCACCCCGAGAACTGAGCACCCAGCACCCCGAACACTGAGCACCCAGCACCCCGAGCACTGAGCACCCAGCACCCCGAGCACTGAGATCCCAGCACCCTGAGCACTGAGAACCCAGCACCCCGAGCACTGAGCACCCAGCACCCTGAGTACTGAGCACCCCGAGCACTGAACACCCAGCACCCTGAGCTCTGAGGACCCAGCACCCTGAGTACTGAGCACCCAGCACCCTGAGCACTGAGCACCCAGCACCCTGAGTACTGAGCACCCAGCACCCTGAGCACTGAGCACCCAGCACCCTGAGTACTGAGCACTGAGCACCCAGCACCCCGAGCACTGAGCACTCAGTACCCTGTGTACTGAGCACTGGGTACCCAGCACCCCGAGCACTGAGCACCCAGGACCCTGAGCACTGAGCACCCTGAGTACTGAGCACCCAGCACCCTGAGCACTGAGCACCCTGAGTACTGAGCACTGAGCACCCTGAGCACTGAGCAACGAGCACCCTGAGTACTGAGCACTGAGCACCCTGAGTACTGAGCACCCAGCATTCTGAGCACTGAGCACAAAGCACGCTGAGTACTGAGCACCCTGAGTACTGAGCACCCAGCACCCTGAGCACTGAGCACCCAGCACCCTGAGCACTGAGCACCCAGCACCCTGAGTACTAAGCACCCAGCACCCTGAGCACTGAGCACCCAGCACCCTGAGTACTGAGCACCCAACACCCCGAGTACTGAGCACCCAGCACCGTGAATACTGAGCACCCAGCACCCTGAGTACTGAGCACGCAGCACCCTGAGCACTGAGCACAAAGCTCGCAGAGTACTGAGCACCCTGAGTACTGAGCACCGAGGACCCTGAGCACTGAGCACCCAGCACCCCGAGCACTGAACACCCAGCAACCCGAGAATGAGCACCCAGCACCCTGAGTACTGAGAACCGAGCACCCTGAGTACTGAGCATCCAGCATGCTGAGCACTGAGCACCCAGCACCCCGAGTACTGAGCACCCAGCACCCTGAGCACTGAGCACCCAGCACCCCGAGAATGAGCACCCAGCACCCTGAGTACTGAGCACCCAGCACCCTGTGTACTGAGCACCCAGCACTCCGAGCACTGAGCACCCTGAATACTGAGCACCCAGCACCCTGAGTACTGTGCACTAAGCACCCAGAGCGCTGAGCACCCAGGACCCCGAGCACTGAGTACTGAGCACCCAGCACCCTGAGTACTGAGCACCGAGCTCCCCGAGCACTGAGCACCCTGAGTACTGAGCACCCAGCACCCTGAGTACTGAGCACCCAGCACCCTGAGCACTGAGCACCCAGCACCCCGAGCACTGAGCACCCAGCACCCTGAGTACTGAGCACCCAGCACCCTGAGTACTGAGCAACCCGAGCACTGAGCACCCAGCACCCTGAGTACTGAGCACCCTGAGGACTGAGCACCGATCTCCCTGAGCACTGAGCACCCAGCACCCTGAGCACTGAGCACCCAGCACCCTGATTACTGAGCAGCGAGCACCCTGAGTACTGAGCACCCAGCACCCTGAGTACTGAGCACCCAGCATCCTGAGTACTGAGCACCGAGCACCCCGAGTACTGAGCACCCAGAACCCTGAGCACTCAGCACTCAGCACCCCGAGCACTGAGCACACAGCACACTGAGTACTGAGCTCCCAGCACCCCGAGCCCTGAGCACCCAGCAACCTGAGTACTTAGCACCCTGAGTACTGAGCACCGATCACCCTGAGCGCTGAGCACCCAGCAACCTGAGTACTGAGCACCCAACGTACTGAGCACCGAGCACACCGAGCACTGAGCACAGAGCACCCTGAGTACTGAGCACCGAGCACCCTGAGCACTGAGCACACAGAACCCTGAGTACTGAGCACCGAGCACCCCGAGCCCTGAGCACCCAGCACCCTGAGCACTGAGCACCCAGCACCCCGAGCACTGAGCACCCAGCACCCGGAGTACTGAGCACCCAGCACCCTGAGTACTAAGCACCGAGCACCCTGAGTACTGAGCACCCAGTACCCTGAGCACTGAACACACAGCACCCTGAGTACTGAACACCCCGAGCACTGAGCACCCAGCACCCTGAGCACTGAGGACCCAGCACCCTGAGTACTGAGCACCCAGCAGCCTGAGCACTGAGCACCCAGCACCCTGAGTACTGAGCACCCAGCACCCTGAGCACTGAGCACCCAGCACCCTGAGTACTGAGCACTGAGCACCCAGCACCCCGAGCACTGAGCACTCAGCACCCTGTGTACTGAGCACTGGGTACCCAGCACCCCGAGCACTCAGCACCCAGCACCCTGAGCACTGTGCACCCTGAGTACTGAGCACCCAGCACCCTGAGCACTGAGCACCCAGCACCCGAGCAGTGAGCACCCAGCACCCAGAGCACTGAGCACCCTGAGTACTGAGCACTGAGCACCCTGAGCACTGAGCACCGAGCACCCTGAGTACTGAGCACTGAGCACCCTGAGCACTGAGCACCCAGCACCCTGAGTACTGAGCACCCAGCACCCGGAGCACTGAGGACCGAGCACCCTGAGTACTAAGCACCCAGCACCCTGAGTACTGAGCACCCAGCACCCTGAGTACTGAGCACTGAGCACCCTGAGTACTGAGCACCGTGCACCCTGAGCACTGAGCACACAGGACGCTGAGTACTGAGCACTGAGCACCCTGAGTACTGAGCACCCAGCACTCTGAGCACTGAGCACAAAGCACGCTGAGTACTGAGCACCCTGAGTACTGAGCACCCAGCACCCTGAGTACTCAGCACCCAGCACCCTGAGCACTGAGCAACCAGCACCCTGAGTACTGAGCACCCTGCACCCCAAGCACTGAGCACCCTGAGTACTGAGCACCCAGCACCCCAAGCACTGAGCACCCTGAGTACTGAGCACCCAGCACCCTGATTAATGAGCACCCAGCACCCCGAGAACTGAGCACCCAGCACCCTGATTACTGAGAACCGTGCACCCTGAGTACTGAGCACCCAGCACCCTGAGTACTGAGCACCCAGTGTACTGAGCACCGAGCACCCAGCACCCTGAGTACTGAGCACCCAGCACCCTGAGCACTGAGCACCCAGCACCCTGAGTACTGAGCACTGAGCACCCCGAGAATTGAGCACCCAGCACCCCGAACACTGAGCACCCAGCACCCCGAGCACTGAGCACCCAGCACCCCGAGCACTGAGATCCCAGCACCCTGAGCACTGAGAACCCAGCACCCTGAGCACTGAGCACCCAGCACCCTGAGTACTGAGCACCCCGAGCACTGAACACCCAGCACCCTGAGCTCTGAGGACCCAGCACCCTGAGTACTGAGCACCCAGCACCCTGAGCACTGAGCACCCAGCACCCTGAGTACTGAGCACCCAGCACCCTGAGCACTGAGCACCCAGCACCCTGAGTACTGAGCACTGAGCACCCAGCACCCCGAGCACTGAGCACTCAGTACCCTGTGTACTGAGCACTGGGTACCCAGCACCCCGAGCACTGAGCACCCAGGACCCTGAGCACTGAGCACCCTGAGTACTGAGCACCCAGCACCCTGAGCACTGAGCACCCTGAGTACTGAGCACTGAGCACCCTGAGCACTGAGCAACGAGCACCCTGAGTACTGAGCACTGAGCACCCTGAGTACTGAGCACCCAGCACTCTGAGCACTGAGCACAAAGCACGCTGAGTACTGAGCACCCTGAGTACTGAGCACCCAGCACCCTGAGCACTGAGCACCCAGCACCCTGAGCACTGAGCACCCAGCACCCTGAGTACTAAGCACCCAGCACCCTGAGCACTGAGCACCCAGCACCCTGAGTACTGAGCACCCAACACCCCGAGTACTGAGCACCCAGCACCGTGAATACTGAGCACCCAGCACCCTGAGTACTGAGCACGCAGCACCCTGAGCACTGAGCACAAAGCTCGCAGAGTACTGAGCACCCTGAGTACTGAGCACCGAGGACCCTGAGCACTGAGCACCCAGCACCCCGAGCACTGAACACCCAGCAACCCGAGAATGAGCACCCAGCACCCTGAGTACTGAGAACCGAGCACCCTGAGTACTGAGCATCCAGCATGCTGAGCACTGAGCACCCAGCACCCCGAGTACTGAGCACCCAGCACCCTGAGCACTGAGCACCCAGCACCCCGAGAATGAGCACCCAGCACCCTGAGTACTGAGCACCCAGCACCCTGTGTACTGAGCACCCAGCACTCCGAGCACTGAGCACCCTGAATACTGAGCACCCAGCACCCTGAGTACTGTGCACTAAGCACCCAGAGCGCTGAGCACCCAGGACCCCGAGCACTGAGTACTGAGCACCCAGCACCCTGAGTACTGAGCACCGAGCTCCCCGAGCACTGAGCACCCTGAGTACTGAGCACCCAGCACCCTGAGTACTGAGCACCCAGCACCCTGAGCACTGAGCACCCAGCACCCCGAGCACTGAGCACCCAGCACCCTGAGTACTGAGCACCCAGCACCCTGAGTACTGAGCAACCCGAGCACTGAGCACCCAGCACCCTGAGTACTGAGCACCCTGAGGACTGAGCACCGATCTCCCTGAGCACTGAGCACCCAGCACCCTGAGCACTGAGCACCCAGCACCCTGATTACTGAGCAGCGAGCACCCTGAGTACTGAGCACCCAGCACCCTGAGTACTGAGCACCCAGCATCCTGAGTACTGAGCACCGAGCACCCCGAGTACTGAGCACCCAGAACCCTGAGCACTCAGCACTCAGCACCCCGAGCACTGAGCACACAGCACACTGAGTACTGAGCTCCCAGCACCCCGAGCCCTGAGCACCCAGCAACCTGAGTACTTAGCACCCTGAGTACTGAGCACCGATCACCCTGAGCGCTGAGCACCCAGCAACCTGAGTACTGAGCACCCAACGTACTGAGCACCGAGCACACCGAGCACTGAGCACAGAGCACCCTGAGTACTGAGCACCGAGCACCCTGAGCACTGAGCACACAGAACCCTGAGTACTGAGCACCGAGCACCCCGAGCCCTGAGCGCCCAGCACCCTGAGCACTGAGCACCCAGCACCCCGAGCACTGAGCACCCAGCACCCGGAGTACTGAGCACCCAGCACCCTGAGTACTAAGCACCGAGCACCCTGAGTACTGAGCACCCAGTACCCTGAGCACTGAACACACAGCACCCTGAGTACTGAGCACCCCGAGCACTGAGCACCCAGCACCCTGAGCACTGAGGACCCAGCACCCTGAGTACTGAGCACCCAGCAGCCTGAGCACTGAGCACCCAGCACCCTGAGCACTGAGCACCCAGCACCCTGAGTACTGAGCACTGAGCACCCAGCACCCCGAGCACTGAGCACTCAGCACCCTGTGTACTGAGCACTGGGTACCCAGCACCCCGAGCACTCAGCACCCAGCACCCTGAGCACTGTGCACCCTGAGTACTGAGCACCCAGCACCCTGAGCACTGAGCACCCAGCACCCGAGCAATGAGCACCCAGCACCCAGAGCACTGAGCACCCTGAGTACTGAGCACTGAGCACCCTGAGCACTGAGCACCGAGCACCCTGATTACTGAGCACTGAGCACCCTGAGCACTGAGCACCCAGCACCCTGAGTACTGAGCACCCAGCACCCGGAGCACTGAGGACCGAGCACCCTGGGTACTAAGCACCCAGCACCCTGAGTACTGAGCACCCAGCACCCTGAGTACTGAGCACTGAGCACCCTGAGTACTGAGCACCGTGCACCCTGAGCACTGAGCACACAGCACGCTGAGTACTGAGCACTGAGCACCCTGAGTACTGAGCACCCAGCACTCTGAGCACTGAGCACAAAGCACGCTGAGTACTGAGCACCCTGAGTACTGAGCACAGAGGACCCTGAGCACTGAGCACCCAGCACCCTGAGTACTGAGCACGGAGCACCCCGAGTACTGAGCACCCAGCACCCTGAGCACTGAGCACCCAGCACCCCGAGCACTGAGCACCCAGCACCCTGAGTACTGAGCACCGAGCACCCTGAGCACTGAGCACCCAGCACCCTGAGCACTGAGCACCCAGCACCCTGAGTACTGAGCACCCAGCACCCTGAGTACTGAGCACCCAGCACCCTGAGTACTGAGCACCCAGCACCCTGAGTACTGAGCACCGAGCACCCCGAGTACTGAACACCCAGCACCCCGAGCACTGAGCACACAGCACCCTGAGCACTGAGCACCCAGCACCCCAAGCACTGAGCACCCAGCACCCTGAGTACTGAGTACTGAGCACCCTGAGTACTGAGCACCCAGCACCCTGAGCACTGAGAACCCAGCACCAAGATTACTGAGCACCCAGCACCCTGAGCACTGAGCACTGAGCACCCAGCACCCTGAGCACTGAGCACCCAGCACCCCGAGCACTGAGCACCCAGCACCCTGGGCACTGAGCACCCAGCACCCTGAGCACTGAGCACCCAGCACCCTGAGTACTGAGTACCCAGTACCCTGAGCACTGAGCACCCAGAACTCTTAGTACTGATCACCGAGCACCCCGAGCACTGAGCACACAGCACCCTGAGTACTGAGCACCCAGCACCCTGAGCACTGAGCACACAGCACCCTGAGCACTGAGCACCCAGCACCCTGAGTACTGAGCATCCAGCACCCCGCGCACTGAGCACCCTGAATACTGAGCACCCAGCACCCTGAGTACTGTGCACTAAGCACCCAGAGCGCTGAGCACCCAGGACCCCGAGCACTGAGTACTGAGCACCCAGCACCCTGAGTACTGAGCACCGAGCTCCCCGAGCACTGAGCACCCTGAGTACTGAGCACCCAGCACCCTGAGTACTGAGCACCCAGCACCCTGAGCACTGAGCACCCAGCACCCCGAGCACTGAGCACCCAGCCCCCTGAGTACTGAGCACCCAGCACCCTGAGTACTGAGCAACCCGAGCACTGAGCACCCAGCACCCTGAGTACTGAGCACCCTGAGGACTGAGCACCGATCTCCCTGAGCACTGAGCACCCAGCACCCTGAGTACTGAGCACCCAGCACCCTGAGCACTGAGCACCCAGCACCCAGAGTACTGAGCAGCGAGCACCCTGAGTACTGAGCACCCAGCACCCTGAGTACTGAGCACCCAGCACCCTGAGTACTGAGCACCGAGCACCCCGAGTACTGAGCACCCAGCACCCTGAGCGCTCAGCACTCAGCACCCCGAGCACTGAGCACCCAGCACCCTGAGTACTGAGCTCCCAGCACCCCGAGCCCTGAGCACCCAGCACCCTGAGTACTGAGCACCCTGAGTACTGAGCACCGATCACCCTGAGCACTGAGCACCCAGCACCCTGAGTACTGAGCACCCAACGTACTGAGCACCGAGCACACCGAGCACTGAGCACCCAGCACCCTGAGTACTGAGCACCGAGCACCCTGAGCACTGAGCACACAGAACCCTGAGTACTGAGCACCGAGCACCCCGAACACTGAGCACCCAGCTCCCTGAGCACTGAGCACACAGCACCCCGAGCACTGAGCACCCAGCACCCGGAGCACTGAGCACCCAGCACCCCGAGCAATGAGCACCCAGCACCCTGAGTACTGAGCACCCAGCACCCCGAGTACTGAGCACCCAGCAACCTGAGCACCGAGCACCCAGCACCCCGAGCACGGAGCACCCAGCACCCCGAGCACTGAGCACCCAGCACACCGAGCACTCAGCTCCCAGCACCCCGAGCACTGAGCACCCAGCACACCGAGCACTGAGCACCCAGCACCCCGAGCACCGAGCACCATGAGTACTAAGCACCCAGCATTCTGAGCACTGAGCACCCAGCACCCCGAGCACTGAGCTCCCAGCACCCTGAGCACTGAGCACCCAGCACCCTCAGTACTGAGCACCCAGCACCCTGAGCACTGAGCACCCAGCACCCTGAGTACTGAGCATCCAGCACCCCGAGCACTGAGCACCCAGCACCCTGAGAACTGAGCACCGAGGACCCTGAGCACTGAGCACCCAGCACCCTGAGTACTGAGCACCGAGCACCCCGAGTACTGAGCACAGAGCACCCTGAGCACTGAGCACCCAGCACCCTGAGCACTGAGCACCCAGCACCCCAAGCACTGAGCACCCAGCACCCTGAGTACTGAGTACTGAGCACCCTGAGTACTGAGCACCCAGCACCCTGAGCACTGAGCACCCAGCACCCTGAGTACTGAGCACCAAGCACCCCGAGCACTGAGCACCCAGCACCAAAAGTACTGAGCAGCGAGCACCCCGAGCACTGAGCACCCAGCACCCTGAGTAATGAGCACCGAGGACCCCGAGTACTGAGCACCCAGCACCGTAAGTACTGAGCACCCAGCACCCTGAGTACTCAGCACCCAGAATCCTGAGCACTGAGCACAAAGCACGCTGAGTACTGAGCACCCTGAGTACTGAGCACCGAGGACCCTGAGCACTGAGCACCCAGCACCCCGAGCACTGAGCACCCAGCACCCCGAGAATGAGCACCCAGCACGCTGAGTACTGAGAACCGAGCACCCTGAGTACTGAGCACCCAGCATGCTGAGCACTGAGCACCCAGCACCCCGAGTACTGAGCACCCAGCACCCCGAGCACTGAGCACCCAGCACCCCGAGAATGAGCACCCAGCACCCTGACTACTGAGCACCCAGCACCCTGAGTACTGAGCACCCAGCACCCCGAGCACTGAGCACCCTGAATACTGAGCACCCAGCACCCTGAGTACTGTGCACTAAGCACCCAGAGCGCTGAGCACCCAGGACCCCTAGCACTGAGTACTGAGCACCCAGCACCCCAAGCACTGAGCACCCTGAGTACTGAGTACCCAGCACCCCGAGCACTGAGCACACAGCACCCCGAGCACTGAGCACCCAGCACCCGGAGCACTGAGCACCCAGCACCCCGAGCAATGAGCACCCAGCACCCTGAGTACTGAGCACCCAGCACCCCGAGTACTGAGCACCCAGCAACCTGAGCACCGAGCACCCAGCACCCCGAGCACGGAGCACCCAGCACCCCGAGCACTGAGCACCCAGCACACCGAGCACTCAGCACCCAGCACCCCGAGCACTGAGAACACAGCACACCGAGCACTGAGCACCCAGCACCCTGAGTACTGAGAACCGAGCACCCTGAGTACTGAGCATCCAGCATGCTGAGCACTGAGCACCCAGCACCCCGAGTACTGAGCACCCAGCAACCTGAGCACTGAGCACCCAGCACCCCGAGAATGAGCACACAGCACCCTGAGTACTGAGCACCCAGCACCCTGAGTACTGAGCACCCAGCACTCCGAGCACTGAGCACCCTGAATACTGAGCACCCAGCACCCTGAGTACTGTGCACTAAGCACCCAGAGCGCTGAGCACCCAGGACCCCGAGCACTGAGTACTGAGCACCCAGCACCCTGAGTACTGAGCACCGAGCTCCCCGAGCACTGAGCACCCTGAGTACTGAGCACCCAGCACCCTGAGTACAGAGCACCCAGCACCATGAGCACTGAGCACCCAGCACCCCGAGCACTGAGCACCCAGCACCCTGAGTACTGAGCACCAAGCACCCTGAGTACTGAGCAACCCGAGCACTGAGCACCCAGCACCCTGAGTACTGAGCACCCTGAGGACTGAGCACCGATTTCCCTGAGCACTGAGCACCCAGCACCCTGAGCACTGAGCACCCAGCACCCTGAGTACTGAGCAGCGAGCACCCTGAGTACTGAGCACCCAGCACCCTGAGTACTGAGCACCCAGCATCCTGAGTACTGAGCACCGAGCACCCCGAGTACTGAGCACCCAGAACCCTGAGCACTCAGCACTCAGCACCTCGAGCACTGAGCACACAGCACACTGAGTACTGAGCTCCCAGCACCCCGAGCCCTGAGCACCCAGCACCCTGAGTACTGAGCACCCTGAGTACTGAGCACCGATCACCCTGAGCGCTGAGCACCCAGCAACCTGAGTACTGAGCACCCAACGTACTGAGCACCGAGCACACCGAGCACTGAGCACCCAGCACCCCGAGCACTGTGCACCCAGCACCCTGAGCACTGAGCACCCAGCACCCCGAGCACTGTGCACCCAGCACCCGGAGTACTGAGCACCCAGCACCCTGAGTACTAAGCACCGAGCACCCTGAGTACTGAGCACCCAGTACCCTGAGCACTGAACACACAGCACCCTGAGTACTGAGCACCCCGAGCACGGAGCACCCAGCACCCTGAGCACTGAGCACCCAGCACCCTGAGTACTGAGCACCCAGCACCCTGAGCACTGAGCACCCAGCACCCTGAGTACTGAGCACTGAGCACCCAGCACCCCGAGCACTCAGCACCCAGCACCCTGAGCACTGTGCACCCTGAGTACTGAGCACCCAGCACCCTGAGCACTGAGCACCCAGCACCCGAGCAGTGAGCACCCAGCACCCAGAGCACTGAGCACCCTGAGTACTGAGCACTGAGCACCCTGAGTACTGAGGACTGAGCACCCTGAGTACTGAGCACCCAGCACCCTGAGCACTGAGCACCCAGCACCCTGAGCACTGAGCACCCAGCAACCTGAGTACTAAGCACCCAGCACCCTGAGCACTGAGCACCCAGCACCCTGAGTACTGAGCACCCAACACCCCGAGTACTGAGCACCCAGCACCGTGAATACTGAGCACCCAGCACCCTGAGTACTGAGCACGCAGCACCCTGAGCACTGAGCACAAAGCTCGCAGAGTACTGAGCACCCTGAGTACTGAGCACCGAGGACCCTGAGCACTGAGCACCCAGCACCCCGAGCACTGAACACCCAGCAACCCGAGAATGAGCACCCAGCACCCTGAGTACTGAGAACCGAGCACCCTGAGTACTGAGCATCCAGCATGCTGAGCACTGAGCACCCAGCACCCCGAGTACTGAGCACCCAGCACCCTGAGCACTGAGCACCCAGCACCCCGAGAATGAGCACCCAGCACCCTGAGTACTGAGCACCCAGCACCCTGTGTACTGAGCACCCAGCACTCCGAGCACTGAGCACCCTGAATACTGAGCACCCAGCACCCTGAGTACTGTGCACTAAGCACCCAGAGCGCTGAGCACCCAGGACCCCGAGCACTGAGTACTGAGCACCCAGCACCCTGAGTACTGAGCACCGAGCTCCCCGAGCACTGAGCACCCTGAGTACTGAGCACCCAGCACCCTGAGTACTGAGCACCCAGCACCCTGAGCCCTGAGCACCCAGCACCCCGAGCACTGAGCACCCAGCACCCTGAGTACTGAGCACCCAGCACCCTGAGTACTGAGCAACCCGAGCACTGAGCACCCAGCACCCTGAGTACTGAGCACCCTGAGGACTGAGCACCGATCTCCCTGAGCACTGAGCACCCAGCACCCTGAGCACTGAGCACCCAGCACCCTGATTACTGAGCAGCGAGCACCCTGAGTACTGAGCACCCAGCACCCTGAGTACTGAGCACCCAGCATCCTGAGTACTGAGCACCGAGCACCCCGAGTACTGAGCACCCAGAACCCTGAGCACTCAGCACTCAGCACCCCGAGCACTGAGCACACAGCACACTGAGTACTGAGCTCCCAGCACCCCGAGCCCTGAGCACCCAGCAACCTGAGTACTTAGCACCCTGAGTACTGAGCACCGATCACCCTGAGCGCTGAGCACCCAGCAACCTGAGTACTGAGCACCCAACGTACTGAGCACCGAGCACACCGAGCACTGAGCACAGAGCACCCTGAGTACTGAGCACCGAGCACCCTGAGCACTGAGCACACAGAACCCTGAGTACTGAGCACCTAGCACCCCGAGCCCTGAGCACCCAGCACCCTGAGCACTGAGCACCCAGCACCCCGAGCACTGAGCACCCAGCACCCGGAGTACTGAGCACCCAGCACCCTGAGTACTAAGCACCGAGCACCCTGAGTACTGAGCACCCAGTACCCTGAGCACTGAACACACAGCACCCTGAGTACTGAGCACCCCGAGCACTGAGCACCCAGCACCCTGAGCACTGAGGACCCAGCACCCTGAGTACTGAGCACCCAGCAGCCTGAGCACTGAGCACCCAGCACCCTGAGTACTGAGCACCCAGCACCCTGAGCACTGAGCACCCAGCACCCTGAGTACTGAGCACTGAGCACCCAGCACCCCGAGCACTGAGCACTCAGCACCCTGTGTACTGAGCACTGGGTACCCAGCACCCCGAGCACTCAGCACCCAGCACCCTGAGCACTGTGCACCCTGAGTACTGAGCACCCAGCACCCTGAGCACTGAGCACCCAGCACCCGAGCAGTGAGCACCCAGCACCCAGAGCACTGAGCACCCTGAGTACTGAGCACTGAGCACCCTGAGCACTGAGCACCGAGCACCCTGAGTACTGAGCACTGAGCACCCTGAGCACTGAGCACCCAGCACCCTGAGTACTGAGCACCCAGCACCCGGAGCACTGAGGACCGAGCACCCTGAGTACTAAGCACATAGCACCCTGAGTACTGAGCACCCAGCACCCTGAGTACTGAGCACTGAGCACCCTGAGTACTGAGCACCGTGCACCCTGAGCACTGAGCACACAGCACGCTGAGTACTGAGCACTGAGCACCCTGAGTACTGAGCACCCAGCACTCTGAGCACTGAGCACAAAGCACGCTGAGTACTGAGCACCCTGAGTACTGAGCACAGAGGACCCTGAGCACTGAGCACCCAGCACCCTGAGTACTGAGCACCGAGCACCCCGAGTACTGAGCACCCAGCACCCTGAGCACTGAGCACCCAGCACCCTGAGCACTGAGCACCCAGCACCCCAAGCACTGAGCACCCAGCACCCTGAGTACTGAGTACTGAGCACCCTGAGTACTGAGCACCCAGCACCCTGAGCACTGAGCACCCAGCACCCTGAGTACTGAGCACCAAGCACCCCGAGCACTGAGCACCCAGCACCAAAAGTACTGAGCAGCGAGCACCCCGAGCACTGAGCACCCAGCAACCTGAGTAATGAGCACCGAGGACCCCGAGTACTGAGCACCCAGCACCGTAAGTACTGAGCACCCAGCACCCTGAGTACTCAGCACCCAGAATCCTGAGCACTGAGCACAAAGCACGCTGAGTACTGAGCACCCTGAGTACTGAGCACCGAGGACCCTGAGCACTGAGCACCCAGCACCCCGAGCACTGAGCACCCAGCACCCCGAGAATGAGCACCCAGCACGCTGAGTACTGAGAACCGAGCACCCTGAGTACTGAGCACCCAGCATGCTGAGCACTGAGCACCCAGCACCCCGAGTACTGAGCACCCAGCACCCCGAGCACTGAGCACCCAGCACCCCGAGAATGAGCACCCAGCACCCTGACTACTGAGCACCCAGCACCCTGAGTACTGAGCACCCAGCACCCCGAGCACTGAGCACCCTGAATACTGAGCACCCAGCACCCTGAGTACTGTGCACTAAGCACCCAGAGCGCTGAGCACCCAGGACCCCTAGCACTGAGTACTGAGCACCCAGCACCCCAAGCACTGAGCACCCTGAGTACTGAGTACCCAGCACCCCGAGCACTGAGCACACAGCACCCCGAGCACTGAGCACCCAGCACCCGGAGCACTGAGCACCCAGCACCCCGAGCAATGAGCACCCAGGACCCTGAGTACTGAGCACCCAGCACCCCGAGTACTGAGCACCCAGCAACCTGAGCACCGAGCACCCAGCACCCCGAGCACGGAGCACCCAGCACCCCGAGCACTGAGCACCCAGCACACCGAGCACTCAGCACCCAGCACCCCGAGCACTGAGAACACAGCACACCGAGCACTGAGCACCCTGCACCCTGAGTACTGAGAACCGAGCACCCTGAGTACTGAGCATCCAGCATGCTGAGCACTGAGCACCCAGCACCCCGAGTACTGAGCACCCAGCAACCTGAGCACTGAGCACCCAGCACCCCGAGAATGAGCACACAGCACCCTGAGTACTGAGCACCCAGCACCCTGAGTACTGAGCACCCAGCACTCCGAGCACTGAGCACCCTGAATACTGAGCACCCAGCACCCTGAGTACTGTGCACTAAGCACCCAGAGCGCTGAGCACCCAGGACCCCGAGCACTGAGTACTGAGCACCCAGCACCCTGAGTACTGAGCACCGAGCTCCCCGAGCACTGAGCACCCTGAGTACTGAGCACCCAGCACCCTGAGTACAGAGCACCCAGCACCATGAGCACTGAGCACCCAGCACCCCGAGCACTGAGCACCCAGCACCCTGAGTACTGAGCACCAAGCACCCTGAGTACTGAGCAACCCGAGCACTGAGCACCCAGCACCCTGAGTACTGAGCACCCTGAGGACTGAGCACCGATTTCCCTGAGCACTGAGCACCCAGCACCCTGAGCACTGAGCACCCAGCACCCTGAGTACTGAGCAGCGAGCACCCTGAGTACTGAGCACCCAGCACCCTGAGTACTGAGCACCCAGCATCCTGAGTACTGAGCACCGAGCACCCCGAGTACTGAGCACCCAGAACCCTGAGCACTCAGCACTCAGCACCTCGAGCACTGAGCACACAGCACACTGAGTACTGAGCTCCCAGCACCCCGAGCCCTGAGCACCCAGCACCCTGAGTACTGAGCACCCTGAGTACTGAGCACCGATCACCCTGAGCGCTGAGCACCCAGCAACCTGAGTACTGAGCACCCAACGTACTGAGCACCGAGCACACCGAGCACTGAGCACCCAGCACCCCGAGCACTGTGCACCCAGCACCCTGAGCACTGAGCACCCAGCACCCCGAGCACTGTGCACCCAGCACCCGGAGTACTGAGCACCCAGCACCCTGAGTACTAAGCACCGAGCACCCTGAGTACTGAGCACCCAGTACCCTGAGCACTGAACACACAGCACCCTGAGTACTGAGCACCCCGAGCACTGAGCACCCAGCACCCTGAGCACTGAGCACCCAGCACCCTGAGTACTGAGCACCCAGCACCCTGAGCACTGAGCACCCAGCACCCTGAGTACTGAGCACTGAGCACCCAGCACCCCGAGCACTGAGCACTCAGCACCCTGTGTACTGAGCACTGGGTACCCAGCACCCCGAGCACTCAGCACCCAGCACCCTGAGCACTGTGCACCCTGAGTACTGAGCACCCAGCACCCTGAGCACTGAGCACCCAGCACCCGAGCAGTGAGCACCCAGCACCCAGAGCACTGAGCACCCTGAGTACTGAGCACTGAGCACCCTGAGTACTGAGGACTGAGCACCCTGAGTACTGAGCACCCAGCACCCTGAGCACTGAGCACCCAGCACCCTGAGCACTGAGCACCCAGCAACCTGAGTACTAAGCACCCAGCACCCTGAGCACTGAGCACCCAGCACCCTGAGTACTGAGCACCCAACACCCCGAGTACTGAGCACCCAGCACCGTGAATACTGAGCACCCAGCACCCTGAGTACTGAGCACGCAGCACCCTGAGCACTGAGCACAAAGCTCGCAGAGTACTGAGCACCCTGAGTACTGAGCACCGAGGACCCTGAGCACTGAGCACCCAGCACCCCGAGCACTGAACACCCAGCAACCCGAGAATGAGCACCCAGCACCCTGAGTACTGAGAACCGAGCACCCTGAGTACTGAGCATCCAGCATGCTGAGCACTGAGCACCCAGCACCCCGAGTACTGAGCACCCAGCACCCTGAGCACTGAGCACCCAGCACCCCGAGAATGAGCACCCAGCACCCTGAGTACTGAGCACCCAGCACCCTGTGTACTGAGCACCCAGCACTCCGAGCACTGAGCACCCTGAATACTGAGCACCCAGCACCCTGAGTACTGTGCACTAAGCACCCAGAGCGCTGAGCACCCAGGACCCCGAGCACTGAGTACTGAGCACCCAGCACCCTGAGTACTGAGCACCGAGCTCCCCGAGCACTGAGCACCCTGAGTACTGAGCACCCAGCACCCTGAGTACTGAGCACCCAGCACCCTGAGCCCTGAGCACCCAGCACCCCGAGCACTGAGCACCCAGCACCCTGAGTACTGAGCACCCAGCACCCTGAGTACTGAGCAACCCGAGCACTGAGCACCCAGCACCCTGAGTACTGAGCACCCTGAGGACTGAGCACCGATCTCCCTGAGCACTGAGCACCCAGCACCCTGAGCACTGAGCACCCAGCACCCTGATTACTGAGCAGCGAGCACCCTGAGTACTGAGCACCCAGCACCCTGAGTACTGAGCACCGAGCACCCCGAGTACTGAGCACCCAGCACCCTGAGCACTGAGCACCCAGCACCCTGAGCACTGAGCACCCAGCACCCCAAGCACTGAGCACCCAGCACCCTGAGTACTGAGTACTGAGCACCCTGAGTACTGAGCACCCAGCACCCTGAGCACTGAGCACCCAGCACCCTGAGTACTGAGCACCAAGCACCCCGAGCACTGAGCACCCAGCACCAAAAGTACTGAGCAGCGAGCACCCCGAGCACTGAGCACCCAGCAACCTGAGTAATGAGCACCGAGGACCCCGAGTACTGAGCACCCAGCACCGTAAGTACTGAGCACCCAGCACCCTGAGTACTCAGCACCCAGAATCCTGAGCACTGAGCACAAAGCACGCTGAGTACTGAGCACCCTGAGTACTGAGCACCGAGGACCCTGAGCACTGAGCACCCAGCACCCCGAGCACTGAGCACCCAGCACCCCGAGAATGAGCACCCAGCACGCTGAGTACTGAGAACCGAGCACCCTGAGTACTGAGCACCCAGCATGCTGAGCACTGAGCACCCAGCACCCCGAGTACTGAGCACCCAGCACCCCGAGCACTGAGCACCCAGCACCCCGAGAATGAGCACCCAGCACCCTGACTACTGAGCACCCAGCACCCTGAGTACTGAGCACCCAGCACCCCGAGCACTGAGCACCCTGAATACTGAGCACCCAGCACCCTGAGTACTGTGCACTAAGCACCCAGAGCGCTGAGCACCCAGGACCCCTAGCACTGAGTACTGAGCACCCAGCACCCCAAGCACTGAGCACCCTGAGTACTGAGTACCCAGCACCCCGAGCACTGAGCACACAGCACCCCGAGCACTGAGCACCCAGCACCCGGAGCACTGAGCACCCAGCACCCCGAGCAATGAGCACCCAGGACCCTGAGTACTGAGCACCCAGCACCCCGAGTACTGAGCACCCAGCAACCTGAGCACCGAGCACCCAGCACCCCGAGCACGGAGCACCCAGCACCCCGAGCACTGAGCACCCAGCACACCGAGCACTCAGCACCCAGCACCCCGAGCACTGAGAACACAGCACACCGAGCACTGAGCACCCTGCACCCTGAGTACTGAGAACCGAGCACCCTGAGTACTGAGCATCCAGCATGCTGAGCACTGAGCACCCAGCACCCCGAGTACTGAGCACCCAGCAACCTGAGCACTGAGCACCCAGCACCCCGAGAATGAGCACACAGCACCCTGAGTACTGAGCACCCAGCACCCTGAGTACTGAGCACCCAGCACTCCGAGCACTGAGCACCCTGAATACTGAGCACCCAGCACCCTGAGTACTGTGCACTAAGCACCCAGAGCGCTGAGCACCCAGGACCCCGAGCACTGAGTACTGAGCACCCAGCACCCTGAGTACTGAGCACCGAGCTCCCCGAGCACTGAGCACCCTGAGTACTGAGCACCCAGCACCCTGAGTACAGAGCACCCAGCACCATGAGCACTGAGCACCCAGCACCCCGAGCACTGAGCACCCAGCACCCTGAGTACTGAGCACCAAGCACCCTGAGTACTGAGCAACCCGAGCACTGAGCACCCAGCACCCTGAGTACTGAGCACCCTGAGGACTGAGCACCGATTTCCCTGAGCACTGAGCACCCAGCACCCTGAGCACTGAGCACCCAGCACACTGAGTACTGAGCAGCGAGCACCCTGAGTACTGAGCACCCAGCACCCTGAGTACTGAGCACCCAGCATCCTGAGTACTGAGCACCGAGCACCCCGAGTACTGAGCACCCAGAACCCTGAGCACTCAGCACTCAGCACCTCGAGCACTGAGCACACAGCACACTGAGTACTGAGCTCCCAGCACCCCGAGCCCTGAGCACCCAGCACCCTGAGTACTGAGCACCCTGAGTACTGAGCACCGATCACCCTGAGCGCTGAGCACCCAGCAACCTGAGTACTGAGCACCCAACGTACTGAGCACCGAGCACACCGAGCACTGAGCACCCAGCACCCCGAGCACTGTGCACCCAGCACCCTGAGCACTGAGCACCCAGCACCCCGAGCACTGTGCACCCAGCACCCGGAGTACTGAGCACCCAGCACCCTGAGTACTAAGCACCGAGCACCCTGAGTACTGAGCACCCAGTACCCTGAGCACTGAACACACAGCACCCTGAGTACTGAGCACCCCGAGCACTGAGCACCCAGCACCCTGAGCACTGAGCACCCAGCACCCTGAGTACTGAGCACCCAGCACCCTGAGCACTGAGCACCCAGCACCCTGAGTACTGAGCACTGAGCACCCAGCACCCCGAGCACTGAGCACTCAGCACCCTGTGTACTGAGCACTGGGTACCCAGCACCCCGAGCACTCAGCACCCAGCACCCTGAGCACTGTGCACCCTGAGTACTGAGCACCCAGCACCCTGAGCACTGAGCACCCAGCACCCGAGCAGTGAGCACCCAGCACCCAGAGCACTGAGCACCCTGAGTACTGAGCACTGAGCACCCTGAGTACTGAGGACTGAGCACCCTGAGTACTGAGCACCCAGCACCCTGAGCACTGAGCACCCAGCACCCTGAGCACTGAGCACCCAGCAACCTGAGTACTAAGCACCCAGCACCCTGAGCACTGAGCACCCAGCACCCTGAGTACTGAGCACCCAACACCCCGAGTACTGAGCACCCAGCACCGTGAATACTGAGCACCCAGCACCCTGAGTACTGAGCACGCAGCACCCTGAGCACTGAGCACAAAGCTCGCAGAGTACTGAGCACCCTGAGTACTGAGCACCGAGGACCCTGAGCACTGAGCACCCAGCACCCCGAGCACTGAACACCCAGCAACCCGAGAATGAGCACCCAGCACCCTGAGTACTGAGAACCGAGCACCCTGAGTACTGAGCATCCAGCATGCTGAGCACTGCGCACCCAGCACCCCGAGTACTGAGCACCCAGCACCCTGAGCACTGAGCACCCAGCACCCCGAGAATGAGCACCCAGCACCCTGAGTACTGAGCACCCAGCACCCTGTGTACTGAGCACCCAGCACTCCGAGCACTGAGCACCCTGAATACTGAGCACCCAGCACCCTGAGTACTGTGCACTAAGCACCCAGAGCGCTGAGCACCCAGGACCCCGAGCACTGAGTACTGAGCACCCAGCACCCTGAGTACTGAGCACCGAGCTCCCCGAGCACTGAGCACCCTGAGTACTGAGCACCCAGCACCCTGAGTACTGAGCACCCAGCACCCTGAGCCCTGAGCACCCAGCACCCCGAGCACTGAGCACCCAGCACCCTGAGTACTGAGCACCCAGCACCCTGAGTACTGAGCAACCCGAGCACTGAGCACCCAGCACCCTGAGTACTGAGCACCCTGAGGACTGAGCACCGATCTCCCTGAGCACTGAGCACCCAGCACCCTGAGCACTGAGCACCCAGCACCCTGATTACTGAGCAGCGAGCACCCTGAGTACTGAGCACCCAGCACCCTGAGTACTGAGCACCCAGCATCCTGAGTACTGAGCACCGAGCACCCCGAGTACTGAGCACCCAGAACCCTGAGCACTCAGCACTCAGCACCCCGAGCACTGAGCACACAGCACACTGAGTACTGAGCTCCCAGCACCCCGAGCCCTGAGCACCCAGCAACCTGAGTACTTAGCACCCTGAGTACTGAGCACCGATCACCCTGAGCGCTGAGCACCCAGCAACCTGAGTACTGAGCACCCAACGTACTGAGCACCGAGCACACCGAGCACTGAGCACAGAGCACCCTGAGTACTGAGCACCGAGCACCCTGAGCACTGAGCACACAGAACCCTGAGTACTGAGCACCTAGCACCCCGAGCCCTGAGCACCCAGCACCCTGAGCACTGAGCACCCAGCACCCCGAGCACTGAGCACCCAGCACCCGGAGTACTGAGCACCCAGCACCCTGAGTACTAAGCACCGAGCACCCTGAGTACTGAGCACCCAGTACCCTGAGCACTGAACACACAGCACCCTGAGTACTGAGCACCCCGAGCACTGAGCACCCAGCACCCTGAGCACTGAGGACCCAGCACCCTGAGTACTGAGCACCCAGCAGCCTGAGCACTGAGCACCCAGCACCCTGAGTACTGAGCACCCAGCACCCTGAGCACTGAGCACCCAGCACCCTGAGTACTGAGCACTGAGCACCCAGCACCCCGAGCACTGAGCACTCAGCACCCTGTGTACTGAGCACTGGGTACCCAGCACCCCGAGCACTCAGCACCCAGCACCCTGAGCACTGTGCACCCTGAGTACTGAGCACCCAGCACCCTGAGCACTGAGCACCCAGCACCCGAGCAGTGAGCACCCAGCACCCAGAGCACTGAGCACCCTGAGTACTGAGCACTGAGCACCCTGAGCACTGAGCACCGAGCACCCTGAGTACTGAGCACTGAGCACCCTGAGCACTGAGCACCCAGCACCCTGAGTACTGAGCACCCAGCACCCGGAGCACTGAGGACCGAGCACCCTGAGTACTAAGCACCCAGCACCCTGAGTACTGAGCACCCAGCACCCTGAGTACTGAGCACTGAGCACCCTGAGTACTGAGCACCGTGCACCCTGAGCACTGAGCACACAGCACGCTGAGTACTGAGCACTGAGCACCCTGAGTACTGAGCACCCAGCACTCTGAGCACTGAGCACAAAGCACGCTGAGTACTGAGCACCCTGAGTACTGAGCACAGAGGACCCTGAGCACTGAGCACCCAGCACCCTGAGTACTGAGCACGGAGCACCCCGAGTACTGAGCACCCAGCACCCTGAGCACTGAGCACCCAGCACCCCGAGCACTGAGCACCCAGCACCCTGAGTACTGAGCACCGAGCACCCTGAGCACTGAGCACCCAGCACCCTGAGCACTGAGCACCCAGCACCCTGAGTACTGAGCACCCAGCACCCTGAGTACTGAGCACCCAGCACCCTGAGTACTGAGCACCCAGCACCCTGAGTACTGAGCACCGAGCACCCCGAGTACTGAACACCCAGCACCCCGAGCACTGAGCACACAGCACCCTGAGCACTGAGCACCCAGCACCCCAAGCACTGAGCACCCAGCACCCTGAGTACTGAGTACTGAGCACCCTGAGTACTGAGCACCCAGCACCCTGAGCACTGAGAACCCAGCACCAAGAGTACTGAGCACCCAGCACCCTGAGCACTGAGCACTGAGCACCCAGCACCCTGAGCACTGAGCACCCAGCACCCCGAGCACTGAGCACCCAGCACCCTGGGCACTGAGCACCCAGCACCCTGAGCACTGAGCACCCAGCACCCTGAGTACTGAGTACCCAGTACCCTGAGCACTGAGCACCCAGCACTCTTAGTACTGATCACCGAGCACCCCGAGCACTGAGCACACAGCACCCTGAGTACTGAGCACCCAGCACCCTGAGCACTGAGCACACAGCACCCTGAGCACTGAGCACCCAGCACCCTGAGTACTGAGCATCCAGCACCCCGCGCACTGAGCACCCTGAATACTGAGCACCCAGCACCCTGAGTACTGTGCACTAAGCACCCAGAGCGCTGAGCACCCAGGACCCCGAGCACTGAGTACTGAGCACCCAGCACCCTGAGTACTGAGCAACCCGAGCACTGAGCACCCAGCACCCTGAGTACTGAGCACCCTGAGGACTGAGCACCGATCTCCCTGAGCACTGAGCACCCAGCACCCTGAGTACTGAGCACCCAGCACCCTGAGCACTGAGCACCCAGCACCCAGAGTACTGAGCAGCGAGCACCCTGAGTACTGAGCACCCAGCACCCTGAGTACTGAGCACCCAGCACCCTGAGTACTGAGCACCGAGCACCCCGAGTACTGAGCACCCAGCACCCTGAGCACTCAGCACTCAGCACCCCGAGCACTGAGCACCCAGCACCCTGAGTACTGAGCTCCCAGCACCCCGAGCCCTGAGCACCCATCACCCTGAGTACTGAGCACCCTGAGTACTGAGCACCGATCACCCTGAGCACTGAGCACCCAGCACCCTGAGTACTGAGCACCCAACGTACTGAGCACCGAGCACACCGAGCACTGAGCACCCAGCACCCTGAGTACTGAGCACCGAGCACCCTGAGCACTGAGCACACAGAACCCTGAGTACTGAGCACCGAGCACCCCGAACACTGAGCACCCAGCTCCCTGAGCACTGAGCACACAGCACCCCGAGCACTGAGCACCCAGCACCCGGAGCACTGAGCACCCAGCACCCCGAGCAATGAGCACCCAGCACCCTGAGTACTGAGCACCCAGCACCCCGAGTACTGAGCACCCAGCAACCTGAGCACCGAGCACCCAGCACCCCGAGCACGGAGCACCCAGCACCCCGAGCACTGAGCACCCAGCACACCGAGCACTCAGCACCCAGCACCCCGAGCACTGAGCACCCAGCACACCGAGCACTGAGCACCCAGCACCCCGAGCACCGAGCACCATGAGTACTAAGCACCCAGCATTCTGAGCACTGAGCACCCAGGACCCCGAGCACTGAGCACCCAGCACCCTGAGCACTGAGCACCCAGCACCCTCAGTACTGAGCACCCAGCACCCTGAGCACTGAGCACCCAGCACCCTGAGTACTGAGCATCCAGCACCCCGAGCACTGAGCACCCAGCACCCTGAGTACTGAGCACCGAGGACCCTGAGCACTGAGCACCCAGCACCCTGAGTACTGAGCACCGAGCACCCCGAGTACTGAGCACCCAGCACCCTGAGCACTGAGCACCCAGCACCCTGAGCACTGAGCACCCAGCACCATAAGCAATGAGCACCCAGCACCCTGAGTACTGAGTACTGAGCACCCTGAGTACTGAGCACCCAGCACCCTGAGCACTGAGCACCCAGCACCCTGAGTACTGAGCACCAAGCACCCCGAGCACTGAGCACCCAGCAACCTGAGCACCGAGCACCCAGCACCCCGAGCACGGAGCACCCAGCACCCCGAGCACTGAGCACCCAGCACACCGAGCACTCAGCACCCAGCACCCCGAGCACTGAGCACCCAGCACACCGAGCACTGAGCACCCAGCACCCCGAGCACCGAGCACCATGAGTACTAAGCACCCAGCATTCTGAGCACTGAGCACCCAGGACCCCGAGCACTGAGCACCCAGCACCCTGAGCACTGAGCACCCAGCACCCTCAGTACTGAGCACCCAGCACCCTGAGCACTGAGCACCCAGCACCCTGAGTACTGAGCATCCAGCACCCCGAGCACTGAGCACCCAGCACCCTGAGTACTGAGCACCGAGGACCCTGAGCACTGAGCACCCAGCACCCTGAGTACTGAGCACCGAGCACCCCGAGTACTGAGCACCCAGCACCCTGAGCACTGAGCACCCAGCACCCTGAGCACTGAGCACCCAGCACCCCAAGCACTGAGCACCCAGCACCCTGAGTACTGAGTACTGAGCACCCTGAGTACTGAGCACCCAGCACCCTGAGCACTGAGCACCCAGCACCCTGAGTACTGAGCACCAAGCACCCCGAGCACTGAGCACCCAGCACCCAAAGTACTGAGCAGCGAGCACCCCGAGCACTGAGCACCCAGCACCCTGAGTAATGAGCACCGAGGACCCCGAGTACTGAGCACCCAGCACCGTAAGTACTGAGCACCCAGCACCCTGAGTACTCAGCACCCAGAATCCTGAGCACTGAGCACAAAGCACGCTGATTACTGAGCACCCTGAGTACTGAGCACCGAGGACCCTGAGCACTGAGCACCCAGCACCCCGAGCACTGAGCACCCAGCACCCCGAGAATGAGCACCCAGCACGCTGAGTACTGAGAACCGAGCACCCTGAGTACTGAGCACCCAGCATGCTGAGCACTGAGCACCCAGCACCCCGAGTACTGAGCACCCAGCACCCCGAGCACTGAGCAACCAGCACCCCGAGAATGAGCACCCAGCACCCTGACTACTGAGCACCCAGCACCCTGAGTACTGAGCACCCAGCACCCCGAGCACTGAGCACCCTGAATACTGAGCACCCAGCACCCTGAGTACTGTGCACTAAGCACCCAGAGCGCTGAGCACCCAGGACCCCTAGCACTGAGTACTGAGCACCCAGCACCCCAAGCACTGAGCACCCTGAGTACTGAGTACCCAGCACCCCGAGCACTGAGCACACAGCACCCCGAGCACTGAGCACCCAGCACCCGGAGCACTGAGCACCCAGCACCCCGAGCAATGAGCACCCAGCACCCTGAGTACTGAGCACCCAGCACCCCGAGTACTGAGCACCCAGCAACCTGAGCACCGAGCACCCAGCACCCCGAGCACGGAGCACCCAGCACCCCGAGCACTGAGCACCCAGCACACCGAGCACTCAGCACCCAGCACCCCGAGCACTGAGAACACAGCACACCGAGCACTGAGCACCCAGCACCCTGAGTACTGAGAACCGAGCACCCTGAGTACTGAGCATCCAGCATGCTGAGCACTGAGCACCCAGCACCCCGAGTACTGAGCACCCAGCAACCTGAGCACTGAGCACCCAGCACCCCGAGAATGAGCACACAGCACCCTGAGTACTGAGCACCCAGCACCCTGAGTACTGAGCACCCAGCACTCCGAGCACTGAGCACCCTGAATACTGAGCACCCAGCACCCTGAGTACTGTGCACTAAGCACCCAGAGCGCTGAGCACCCAGGACCCCGAGCACTGAGTACTGAGCACCCAGCACCCTGAGTACTGAGCACCGAGCTCCCCGAGCACTGAGCACCCTGAGTACTGAGCACCCAGCACACTGAGTACAGAGCACCCAGCACCATGAGCACTGAGCACCCAGCACCCCGAGCACTGAGCACCCAGCACCCTGAGTACTGAGCACCAAGCACCCTGAGTACTGAGCAACCCGAGCACTGAGCACCCAGCACCCTGAGTACTGAGCACCCTGAGGACTGAGCACCGATCTCCCTGAGCACTGAGCACCCAGCACCCTGAGCACTGAGCACCCAGCACCCTGAGTACTGAGCAGCGAGCACCCTGAGTACTGAGCACCCAGCACCCTGAGTACTGAGCACCCAGCATCCTGAGTACTGAGCACCGAGCACCCCGAGTACTGAGCACCCAGAACCCTGAGCACTCAGCACTCAGCACCTCGAGCACTGAGCACACAGCACACTGAGTACTGAGCTCCCAGCACCCCGAGCCCTGAGCACCCAGCACCCTGAGTACTGAGCACCCTGAGTACTGAGCACCGATCACCCTGAGCGCTGAGCACCCAGCAACCTGAGTACTGAGCACCCAACGTACTGAGCACCGAGCACACCGAGCACTGAGCACCCAGCACCCCGAGCACTGTGCACCCAGCACCCTGAGCACTGAGCACCCAGCACCCCGAGCACTGTGCACCCAGCACCCGGAGTACTGAGCACCCAGCACCCTGAGTACTAAGCACCGAGCACCCTGAGTACTGAGCACCCAGTACCCTGAGCACTGAACACACAGCACACTGAGTACTGAGCACCCCGAGCACTGAGCACCCAGCACCCTGAGCACTGAGCACCCAGCACCCTGAGTACTGAGCACATAGCACCCTGAGCACTGAGCACCCAGCACCCTGAGTACTGAGCACTGAGCACCCAGCACCCCGAGCACTGAGCACTCAGCACCCTGTGTAATGAGCACTGGGTACCCAGCACCCCGAGCACTCAGCACCCAGCACCCTGAGCACTGTGCACCCTGAGTACTGAGCACCCAGCACCCTGAGCACTGAGCACCCAGCACCCGAGCAGTGAGCACCCAGCACCCAGAGCACTGAGCACCCTGAGTACTGAGCACTGAGAACCCTGAGCACTGAGCACCGAGCACCCTGAGTACTGAGCACTGAGCACCGTGAGCACTGAGCACCCAGCACCCTGAGTACTGAGCACCCAGCACCCGGAGCACTGAGGACCGAGCACCCTGAGTACTAAGCACCCAGCACCCTGAGTACTGAGCACCCAGCACCCTGAGTACTGAGCACTGAGCACCCTGAGTACTGAGCACCGAGCACCCTGAGCACTGAGCACACAGCACGCTGAGTACTGAGCACTGAGCACCCTGAGTACTGAGCACCCAGCACTCTGAGCACTGAGCACAAAGCACGCTGAGTACTGAGCACCCTGAGTACTGAGCACAGAGGACCCTGAGCACTGAGCACCCAGCACCCTGAATACTGAGCACCGAGCACCCCGAGTACTGAGCACCCAGCACCCTGAGCACTGAGCACCCAGCACCCCGAGCACTGAGCACCCAGCACCCTGAGTACTGAGCACCGAGCACCCTGAGCACCCAGCACCCTGAGCACTGAGCACCCAGCACCCTGAGTATTGAGCACCCAGCACCCTGAGTACTGAGCACACAGGACCCTGAGCACTGAGCACCCAGCACCCTGAGTACTGAGCACCCAGCACCCTGAGTACTGAGCACCCAGCACCCTGAGTACTGAGCACCCAGCACCCTGAGTACTGAGCACCCAGCACCCTGAGTACTGAGCACCGAGCACCCCGAGTACTGAACAGCCAGCACCCCGAGCACTGAGCACCCAGCACCCTGAGCACTGAGCACCCAGCACCCCAAGCACTGAGCACCCAACACCCTGAGTACTGAGTACTGAGCACCCTGAGTACTGAGCACCCAGCACCCTGAGCACTGAGAACCCAGCACGAAGAGTACTGAGCAGCGAGCACCCAGAGCACTGAGCACCCAGCACCCTGAGTAATGAGCACCGAGCACCCCGAGTACTGAGCACCCAGCACCCTGAGTACTGAGCACCCAGCACCCTGAGTACTGAGCACCCAGCACCCTGAGCACTGAGCACAAAGGACGCTGAGTACTGAGCACCCTGAGTACTGAGCACCGAGGACCCTGAGCTCTGAGCACCCAGCACCCCGAGCACTGAGCACCCAGCACCCCGAGAATGAGCACACAGCAACCTGAGTACTGAGAACCGAGCACCCTGAGTACTGAGCATCCAGCATGCTGAGCACTGAGCACCCAGAACCCCGAGTACTGAGCACCCAGCACCCTGAGCACTGAGCACCCAGCACCCCGAGAATGAGCACCCAGCACCCGGAGTACTGAGCACCCAGCACCCTGAGTACTGAGCACCCAGCACCCTGAGCACTGAGCACCCTGAATACTGAGCACCCAGCACCCTGAGTACTGTGCACTAAGCACCCAGAGCGCTGAGCACCCAGGACCCCGAGCACTGAGTACTGAGCACCCAGCACCCTGAGTACTGAGCACCGAGCTCCCCGAGCACTGAGCACCCTGAGTACTGAGCACCCAGCACCCTGAGTACTGAGCACCCAGCACCCTGAGCACTGAGCACCCAGCATCCCGAGCACTGAGCACCCAGCCCCCTGAGTACTGAGCACCCAGCACCCTGAGTACTGAGCAACCCGAGCACTGAGCACCCAGCACCCTGAGTACTGAGCACCCTGAGGACTGAGCACCGATCTCCCTGAGCACTGAGCACCCAGCACCCTGAGTACTGAGCACCCAGCACCCTGAGCACTGAGCACCCAGCACCCTGAGTACTGAGCAGCGAGCACCCTGAGTACTGAGCACCCAGCACCCTGAGTACTGAGCACCCAGCACCCTGAGTACTGAGCACCGAGCACCCCGAGTACTGAGCACCCAGCACCCTGAGCACTCAGCACTCAACACCCCGAGAACTGAGCACCCAGCACCCTGAGTACTGAGCTCCCAGCACCCCGAGCCCTGAGCACCCAGCACCCTGAGTACTGAGCACCCTGAGTACTGAGCACCGATCACCCTGAGCACTGAGCTCCCAGCACCCTGAGTACTGAGCACCCAACGTACTGAGCACCGAGCACACCGAGCACTGAGCACCCAGCACCCCGAGTACTGAGCAAAGAGCACCCTGAGCACTGAGCACCCAGCACCCCGAGAATGAGCACCCAGCACCCTGACTACTGAGCACCCAGCACCCTGAGTACTGAGCACCCAGCACCCCGAGCACTGAGCACCCTGAATACTGAGCACCCAGCACCCTGAGTACTGTGCACTAAGCACCCAGAGCGCTGAGCACCCAGGACCCCTAGCACTGAGTACTGAGCACCCAGCACCCCAAGCACTGAGCACCCTGAGTACTGAGTACCCAGCACCCCAAGCACTGAGCACCCTGAGTACTGAGCACCGAGCACCCTGATTAATGAGCAGCCAGCACCCCGAGCACTGAGCACACAGCACCCCGAGCACTGAGCACCCAGCACCCGGAGCACTGAGCACCCAGCACCCCGAGCAATGAGCACCCAGCACCCTGAGTACTGAGCACCCAGCACCCCGAGTACTGAGCACCCACCAACCTGAGCACCGAGCACCCAGCACCCCGAGCACGGAGCACCCAGCACCCCGAGCACTGAGCACCCAGCACACCGAGCACTCAGCACCCAGCACCCCGAGCACTGAGAACACAGCACACCGAGCACTGAGCACCCAGCACCCTGAGTACTGAGAACCGAGCACCCTGAGTACTGAGCATCCAGCATGCTGAGCACTGAGCACCCAGCACCCCGAGTACTGAGCACCCAGCAACCTGAGCACTGAGCACCCAGCACCCCGAGAATGAGCAACCAGCACCCTGAGTACTGAGCACCCAGCACCCTGAGTACTGAGCACCCAGCACTCCGAGCACTGAGCACCCTGAATACTGAGCACCCAGCACCCTGAGTACTGTGCACTAAGCACCCAGAGCGCTGAGCACCCAGGACCCCGAGCACTGAGTACTGAGCACCCAGCACCCTGAGTACTGAGCACCGAGCTCCCCGAGCACTGAGCACCCTGAGTACTGAGCACCCAGCACCCTGAGTACAGAGCACCCAGCACCATGAGCACTGAGCACCCAGCACCCCGAGCACTGAGCACCCAGCACCCTGAGTACTGAGCACCAAGCACCCTGAGTACTGAGCAACCCGAGCACTGAGCACCCAGCACCCTGAGTACTGAGCACCCTGAGGACTGAGCACCGATCTCCCTGAGCACTGAGCACCCAGCACCCTGAGCACTGAGCACCCAGCACCCTGAGTACTGAGCAGCGGGCACCCTGAGTACTGAGCACCCAGCACCCTGAGTACTGAGCACCCAGCATCCTGAGTACTGAGCACCGAGCACCCCGAGTACTGAGCACCCAGAACCCTGAGCACTCAGCACTCAGCACCTCGAGCACTGAGCACACAGCACACTGAGTACTGAGCTCCCAGCACCCCGAGCCCTGAGCACCCAGCACCCTGAGTACTGAGCACCCTGAGTACTGAGCACCGATCACCCTGAGCGCTGAGCACCCAGCAACCTGAGTACTGAGCACCCAACGTACTGAGCACCGAGCACACCGAGCACTGAGCACCCAGCACCCCGAGCACTGTGCACCCAGCACCCTGAGCACTGAGCACCCAGCACCCCGAGCACTGTGCACCCAGCACCCGGAGTACTGAGCACCCAGCACCCTGAGTACTAAGCACCGAGCACCCTGAGTACTGAGCACCCAGTACCCTGAGCACTGAACACACAGCACCCTGAGTACTGAGCACCCCGAGCACTGAGCACCCAGCACCCTGAGCACTGAGGACCCAGCACCCTGAGTACTGAGCACCCAGCAGCCTGAGCACTGAGCACCCAGCACCCTGAGTACTGAGCACCCAGCACCCTGAGCACTGAGCACCCAGCACCCTGAGTACTGAGCACTGAGCACCCAGCACCCCGAGCACTGAGCACTCAGCACCCTGTGTACTGAGCACTGGGTACCCAGCACCCCGAGCACTCAGCACCCAGCACCCTGAGCACTGTGCACCCTGAGTACTGAGCACCCAGCACCCTGAGCACTGAGCACCCAGCACCCGAGCAGTGAGCACCCAGCACCCAGAGCACTGAGCACCCTGAGTACTGAGCACTGAGCACCCTGAGCACTGAGCACCGAGCACCCTGAGTACTGAGCACTGAGCACCCTGAGCACTGAGCACCCAGCACCCTGAGTACTGAGCACCCAGCACCCGGAGCACTGAGGACCGAGCACCCTGAGTACTAAGCACCCAGCACCCTGAGTACTGAGCACCCAGCACCCTGAGTACTGAGCACTGAGCACCCTGAGTACTGAGCACCGAGCACCCTGAGCACTGAGCACACAGCACGCTGAGTACTGAGCACTGAGCACCCTGAGTACTGAGCACCCAGCACTCTGAGCACTGAGCACAAAGCACGCTGAGTACTGAGCACCCTGAGTACTGAGCACAGAGGACCCTGAGCACTGAGCACCCAGCACCCTGAGTACTGAGCACCGAGCACCCCGAGTACTGAGCACCCAGCACCCTGAGCACTGAGCACCCAGCACCCCGAGCACTGAGCACCCAGCACCCTGAGTACTGAGCACCGAGCACCCTGAGCACTGAGCACACAGCACCCTGAGCACTGAGCACCCAGCACCCTGAGTATTGAGCACCCAGCACCCTGAGTACTGAGCACACAGGACCCTGAGCACTGAGCACCCAGCACCCTGAGTACTGAGCACCCAGCACCCTGAGTACTGAGAACCCAGCACCCTGAGTACTGAGCACCCAGCACCCTGAGTACTGAGCACCCAGCACCCTGAGTACTGAGCACCGAGCACCCCGAGTACTGAACAGGAAGCACCCCGAGCACTGAGCACCCAGCACCCTGAGCACTGAGCACCCAGCACCCCAAGCACTGAGCACCCAGCACCCTGAGTACTGAGTACTGAGCACCCTGAGTACTGAGCACCCAGCACACTGAGCACTGAGAACCCAGCACCAAGAGTACTGAGCAGCGAGCACCCAGAGCACTGAGCACCCAGCACCCTGAGTAATGAGCACCGAGCACCCCGAGTACTGAGCACCCAGCACCCTGAGTACTGAGCACCCAGCACCCTGAGTACTGAGCACCCAGCACCCTGAGCACTGAGCACAAAGGACGCTGAGTACTGAGCACCCTGAGTACTGAGCACCGAGGACCCTGAGCTCTGAGCACCCAGCACCCCGAGCACTGAGCACCCAGCACCCCGAGAATGAGCACACAGCACCCTGAGTACTGAGAACCGAGCACCCTGAGTACTGAGCATCCAGCATGCTGAGGACTGAGCACCCAGAACCCCGAGTACTGAGCACCCAGCACCCTGAGCACTGAGCACCCAGCACCCTGAGCACTGAGCACCCTGAATACTGAGCACCCAGCACCCTGAGTACAGTGCACTAAGCACCCAGAGCGCTGAGCACCCAGGACCCCGAGCACTGAGTACAGAGCACCCAGCACCCTGAGTACTGAGCACCGAGCTCCCCGAGCACTGAGCACCCTGAGTACTGAGCACCCAGCACCCTGAGTACTGAGCACCCAGCACCCTGAGCACTGAGCACCCAGCACCCCGAGCACTGAGCACCCAGCCCCCTGAGTACTGAGCACCCAGCACCCTGAGTACTGAGCAACCCGAGCACTGAGCACCCAGCACCCTGAGTACTGAGCACCCTGAGGACTGAGCACCGATCTCCCTGAGCACTGAGCACCCAGCACCCTGAGTACTGAGCACCCAGCACCCTGAGCACTGAGCACCCAGCACCCTGAGTACTGAGCAGCGAGCACCCTGAGTACTGAGCACCCAGCACCCTGAGTACTGAGCACCCAGCACCCTGAGTACTGAGCACCGAGCACCCCGAGTACTGAGCACCCAGCACCCTGAGCACTCAGCACTCAGCACCCCGAGCACTGAGCACCCAGCACCCTGAGTACTGAGCTCCCAGCACCCCGAGCCCTGAGCACCCAGCACCCTGAGTACTGAGCACCCTGAGTACTGAGCACCGATCACCCTGAGCACTGAGCTCCCAGCACCCTGAGTACTGAGCACCCAACGTACTGAGCACCGAGCACACCGAGCACTGAGCACCCAGCACCCTGAGTACTGAGCAAAGAGCACCCTGAGCACTGAGCACACAGAACCCTGAGTACTGAGCACAGAGCACCCCGAACACTGAGCACCCAGCACCCTGAGCACTGAGCACACAGCACCCCGAGCACTGAGCCCCCAGCACCCGGAGCACTGAGCACCCAGCACCCCGAGCAATGAGCACCCAGCACCCTGAGTACTGAGCACCCAGCACCCCGAGTACTGAGCACCCAGCAACCTGAGCACCGAGCACCCAGCACCCCGAGCACGGAGCACCCAGCACCCCGAGCACTGAGCACCCAGCACACCGAGCACTCAGCACCCAGCACCCCGAGCACTGAGCACCCAGCACACCGAGCACTGAGCACCCAGCACCCCGAGCACCGAGCACCATGAGTACTAAGCACCCAGCATTCTGAGCACTGAGCACCCAGCACCCCGAGCACTGAGCACCCAGCACCCTGAGCACTGAGCACCCAGCACCCTCAGTACTGAGCACCCAGCACCCTGAGCACTGAGCACCCAGCACCCTGAGTACTGAGCATCCAGCACCCCGAGGACTGAGCACCCAGCACCCTGAGTACTGAGCACCGAGGACCCTGAGCACTGAGCACCCAGCACGCTGAGTACTGAGCACCGAGCACCCCGAGTACTGAGCACCCAGCACCCTGAGCACTGAGCACCCAACGTACTGAGCACCGAGCACAGCGAGCACTGAGCACCCAGCACCCTGAGTACTGAGCACCGAGCACCCTGAGCACTGAGCACACAGAACCCTGAGTACTGAGCACCGAGCACCCCGAGCACTGAGCACCCAGCACCCTGAGCACTGAGCACACAGCACCCCGAGCACTGAGCACCCAGCACCCGGAGCACTGAGCACCCAGCACCCCGAGCAATGAGCACCCAGCACCCTGAGTACTGAGCACCCAGCACCCCGAGTACTGAGCACCCAGGAACCTGAGCACCGAGCACCCAGCACCCCGAGCACGGAGCACCCAGCACCCCGAGCACTGAGCACCCAGCACACCGAGCACTCAGCACCCAGCACCCCGAGCACTGAGAACACAGCACACCGAGCACTGAGCACCCAGCACCCCGAGCACCGAGCACCATGAGTACTATGCACCGAGCATTCTGAGCACTGAGCACCCAGCACCCCGAGCACTGAGCACCCAGCACCCTGAGCACTGAGCACCCAGCACCCTCAGTACTGAGCACCCAGCACCCTGAGCACTGAGCACCCAGCACCCTGAGTACTGAGCATCCAGCACCCCGAGCACTGAGCACCCAGCACCCTGAGTACTGAGCACCGAGGACCCTGAGCACTGAGCACCCAGCACCCTGAGTACTGAGCACCGAGCACCCCGAGTACTGAGCACCCAGCACCCTGAGCACTGAGCACCCAGCACCCTGAGCACTGAGCACCCAGCACCCCAAGCACTGAGCACCCAGCACCCTGAGTACTGAGTACTGAGCACCCTGAGTACTGAGCACCCAGCACCCTGAGAACTGAGCACCCAGCACCCTGAGTACTGAGCACCAAGCACCCCGAGCACTGAGCACACAGCACCAAGAGTACTGAGCAGCGAGCACCCCGAGCACTGAGCACCCAGCACCCTGAGTAATGAGCACCGAGCACCCCGAGTACTGAGCACCCAGCACCGTGAGTACTGAGCACCCAGCACCCTGAGGACTCAGCACCCAGCACCCTGAGCACTGAGCAAAAAGCACGCTGAGTACTGAGCACCCTGAGTACTGAGCACCGAGGACCCTGAGCACTGAGCACCCAGCACCCCGAGCACTGAGCACCCAGCACCCCGAGAATGAGCACCCAGCACCCTGAGAACTGAGAACCGAGCACCCTGAGTACTGAGCACCCAGCATGCTGAGCAATGAGCACCCAGCACCCCGAGTACTGAGCACCCAGCACCCCGAGCACTGAGCACCCTGCACCGCGAGAATGAGCACCCAGCACCCAGAATACTGAGCACCCAGCACTCTGAGTACTAAGCACCCAGCACCCCGAGCACTGAGCACCCTGAATACTCAGCACCCAGCACCCTGAGTACTGTGCACTAAGCACCCAGAGCGCTGAGCACCCAGGACCCCGAGCACTGAGTACTGAGCACCCAGCACCCCAAGCACTGAGCACCCTGAGTACTGAGTACCCAGCACCCCAAGCACTGAGCACCCTGAGTACTGAGCACCGAGCACCCTGATTAATGAGCACCCAGCACCCCGAGCACTGAGCACCCAGCACCCTGAGTACTGAGCACCGAGCACCCTGAGTATTGAGCACCCAGCACCCTGAGTACTGAGCACCCAGCGTACTGAGCACCGAGCACCCAGCACCCTGAGTACTGAGCACCCAGCACCCTGAGCACTGAGCACCCAGCACCCTGAGTACTGAGCACCAAGCACCCCGAGTACTGAGCACCCAGCACCCCGAGCACTGAGCACCCAGCACCCCGAGCACTGAGCACGCAGCACACTGAGCACTCAGCACCCAGCACCCCGAGCACTGAGCACCCAGCACCCCGAGCACCGAGCACCATGTGTACTAAGCACCGAGCATTCTGAGCACTGAGCACCCAGCACCCCGAGCACTGTGCACCCAGCACCCTGAGCACTGAGCACCCAGCACCCTGAGTACTGAGCACCCAGCACCCTGAGCACTGAGCACCCAGCACCCTGAGTACTGAGCACCCAGCACGCTGAGTACTGAGCACTGAGCACCCAGCACCCCGAGCACTGAGCACTCAGCACCCTGTGTACTGAGCACTGAGTACCCAGCACCCCGAGCACTGAGCACCCAGCACCCTGAGCACTGAGCACCCTGAGTACTGAGCACCCAGCACCCTGAGCACTGAGCACACAACACCCCGAGCACTGAGCACCCAGCACCCAGAGCACTGAGCACCCTGAGTACTGAGCACTGAGCACCCTGAGCACTGAGCACCGAGCACCCTGAGTACTGAGCACTGAGCACCCTGAGCACTGAGCACCCAGCACCCTGAGTACGGAGCACCCAGCACCCTGAGCACTGAGCACACAGCACGCTGAGTACTGAGCACTGAGCACCCTGAGTACTGAGCACCGAGCACCCTGAGCACTGAGCACCCAGCACGCTGAGTACTGAGCACTGAGCACCCTGAGTACTGAGCACCGAGCACCCTGAGTACTGAGCACCCAGCACTCTGAGCACGGAGCACAAAGCACGCTGAGTACTGAGCACCCTGAGTACTGAGCACCGAGGACCCTGAGCACTGAGCACCCAGCACCCTGAGTACTGAGCACCCAGCACCCTGAGCACTGAGCACCCAGCACCCTGAGCACTGAGCACCCAGCAGCCCAAGCACTGAGCACCCAGCACCCTGAGTAATGAGTACTGAGCAGCCTGAGTACTGAGCACCCAGCAACCTGAGCACTGAGCACCCAGCACCCTGAGTACTCAGCACCGAGCACCCCGAGCACTGAGCACCCAGCACCAAGAGTACTGAGCAGCGAGCACCCCGAGCACTGAGCACCCAGCACCCTGAGTAATGAGCACCGAGCACCCCGAGTACTGAGCACCCAGCACCGTGAGTACTGAGAACCCAGCACCCTGAGTACTGAGCATCCAGAACCCTGAGCACTGAGCACAAAGCACGCTGAGTACTGAGCACCCTGAGTACTGAGCACCGAGGACCCTGAGCACTGAGCACCCAGCACCCGAGCACTGAGCACCCAGCACCCCGAGAATGAGCACCCAGCACCCTGAGTACTGAGAACCGAGCACCCTGAGTACTGAGCACCCAGCATGCTCAGCACTGAGCACCCAGCACCCCGAGTACTGAGCACCCAGCAACCCGAGCACGGAGCACCTAGCATCCCGAGAATGAGCTCCCAGCACCCTGACTACTGAGCACCCAGCACCCTGAGTACTGAGCACCCAGCACCCCGAGCACAGAGCACCCTGAATACTGAGCACCCAGCACCCTGAGTACTGTGCACTAAGCACCCAGAGCTCTGAGCACCCAGGACCCTGAGCACTGAGCACTGAGCACCCAGCACCCCGAGTACTGAGCACCGAGCTCCCCGACCACTGAGCACCCTGAGTACTGAGCACCCAGCACCCTGAGTACTGAGCACCCAGCACCCTGAGCACTGAGCACCCAGCACCCCGAGCACTGAGCACCCAACACCCTGAGTACTGAGCACCCAGCACCCTGAGTACTGAGCAACCCGAGCACTGAGCACCCAGCACCCTGAGTACTGAGCACCCAGCACCCTCAGCACTGAGCACCCAGCACCCTGAGTACTGAGCAGCGAGCACCCTGAGTACTGAGCACCCAGCACCCCGAGCACTGAGCACCCAGCACCCTGAGTACTGAGCTCCCAGCACCCCGAGCCCTGAGCACCCAGCACCCTGAGTACTGAGCACGCTGAGTACTGAGCACCGATCACCCTGAGCACTGAGCAGCCAGCACCCTGAGTACTGAGCACCCAACGTACTGAGCACCGAGCACACCGAGCACTGAGCACCCAGCACCCTGAGTACTGAGCACCGAGCACCCTGAGCACTGAGCACACAGAACCCTGAGTACTGAGCACCGAGAACCCCGAGCACTGAGCACCCAGCAACCTGAGCACTGAGCACCCAGCACCCCGAGCACTGAGCACCCAGCACCCGGAGCACTGAGCACCCAGCACCCCGAGCAATGAGCACCCAGCACCCTGAGTAATGAGCACCCAGCAC
>NW_024543887.1:0-82777 GCF_018167655.1 Microtus oregoni
TATGAACTAACAGAGGCTGGGGCAGCATGCTCAAGTCCTGTACAAGTATGAGCCAGATGAGGTCCCAGCATTGAGAGGGGAAGTAGAAACAATCCCTCATGCCTAATTCAGAGAATATCCCCAATTGATAACTGCTCACAAAATAAAAAAAACATTTTCTTTCATAAAGTCTCACTGGGTATTCTAAACATTCTTTAAGGTTGTAACCATGTCTTGCAGTAGATAGCCAATACAAAACTGACTCAAGGTCTTATTGAAGGTTCTTTGTCACATAATGTTTTGTCAGGGCTTTTTTTTTAACCTTTTAGATCTTGAATTTTGTGTTTTATGATGTTTCTCTGTGTCTCTCTGCATTTGCATATGTTTTCTGTGCATTTTCTTTTGCTTTTTTCCTTCTGTTTGTTCATTTCTTTTATCCTATCCTGGTTTGGTTGCTTTTATTTTGTATTATTATTATTATTATTATTTGTGTGCCTGTCTGTTTTGTAATGAGAGAGATAAATAATGGATGTAGATTTGGGTGGAAGGTGAAATGTGGAGGAGTTGAAAGGGATTGGAGAGAAAATATTGTGATCAAAATATAGTGTATAAAAAAGCCATTTTTGAGGCATGAATGAGTCTGAGACCTCAGAGTGAGTAGGCCTAAGCCCGTATATTTGTGGTTCTCAGCATTGGTCTGGAACATCAAAGGGAATAGGCAGGAACCTGGAACCCTCTGTGGGTCCAAGCATGAGTCTGGGACCTCTGAGCGAGTAAGCCTAAGCCAGGTCCTCTGGGCACACCAGAACCTGGGAACTCCGAGGCAGTAGACCAGAACCAAAAACCTTCACAGGACCAACTCCAAAACAGGAATTTCTGCAGGAGTGGATCTAGACCAGGATTTACAAAAACAGGTCAAAGCCAATAACCTATGCCAAAGTAGGCCTGAGGCAAGAAACTCTACCCTGAGCAACAAATTCCACAGGAGTGGGACTGAACCAGATACTTAGGACAGAGTGGACCTGAGGTAGCAAACTCCATGGAAGCAGAAGCCAGGTGCCAAACCAGTCCTGGGACCAGATTGAGCCAACAACCTGGTCCAGAGACAGAGATCTCCACCAGAACAGGTACAGAAAAGTAATGGCTGAGTGGTGAGCCAGAAACCGCTGAGCGTCCAGACATGAATCTGGGACCTTCAAGGAAGTAGACCTAAGCTAGGACCCTTGTGGGTCTGGGCATGAGTCTAGGACCTCCCAGGAACTAGGCCTGAGCCAGGACCTCTGTCCGTCTGGGCATAAATCTGGAACCTCTGAGGAAGTAGGCAGGAACCAGAGTTCTTTGTGGGGTCAGGCAGGAGTCTGGGACCTCTGAGGGAGTAAGCCTGATCCAGGTCCTCAGTGGTTCTGGGTGCACCTGAATCTGAAAACTCTGAGGCAGTAGACCAGAGCCAGAAACCTGTGAAGGATGAACTCCAAGCCAGGGTCTTCTGCAGGAGAGGATCCAGACCAGGATTTACAGTAACAGGCCAAAGCTGGTAACCTAGGCCAAAGTAGATCTGGGACAGCAAACTCCAATAGAGAATTGAACTATCTCCAGGAACCAACAGGGTAACTAGAACTGTGTCACTTAGTGTATCACAAGGACCAGCCATCTGAGTTTTGGATTCACTGTCACCTAGAAGATTAATCAACAGAATTTCAGACAGCCCCAACCATGCCTATTAGTGGAAAAGATGAGTAGAAAAGGTAAGAACACACACAACACCACAAAGAGCAACACAACATCAGTAAAACCTAAAGACCCTACAACAGCAAGACCTGAACAACCAAATATAAATGAAGCAGAAGAAAATGACCTAAAAAATAACATCAAGAGAATGTTTGAAACTCTTGAGGAGGAAATGCGAAATTCCCTTTAAGAAATGGAGGAAAAGACAAACAAAAAATTGGAAGACATCAGCAAATCCCTTAAAGAAAACCAAGAAAAATAAATCAAACATATGAAACTATTCAAGACTTGTAAACTGAAACAGGTCATATTTCAAAAAACTTGTATTCCACAAAAATGGAAAACTTAAAGGAAATGGACAACTTTCTGGATAAATGTCACTTAGCAAAATTAAATCAAGAACACATAAGCAAATTAAACAGACCTATAACTGCTAAAGAAATAGAAATAGTCATCAAAAGTCTCCTAACCAAATAGAAGCCCAGAACCAGATGGTTTTAGCTCAAAATTCAACAAGATTTTCAAAGAACTAATACCAATACTCCTCAAATTGTTCCACACAATAGAAACAGAAGGTACATTGCCAAACTCTTTTTATAAGGCCATTACCCTAATACCCAAACCATATTAAGACATTACTAAGAAAAAGAATTACAGACTAATTTCACTCATGAATATTGATGCAAAAATACTAAATAAAATACTGGCAAATTGAATCCAAGAAGCCATCAAAACCACCATCCACAGTGATCAAGTGGGCTTCATCCCAGAGATGGAGAGATGCTTCAAGATATGAAAATCTGTCAGCGTAATCCACTATATAAACAAACTGAAAAATAAAAATCACATGATCATTTCATTAGATGCTGAAAAAGCTTTTGACAAAATAGAACATTGTGACATGAGGGCCTGATTGTTGGACATTCTGCCCTGCCCAGTTCCCATAGCTGGTAAGCCCCAAAGAAATTACATAGAAGTCTATATTAATGATAAACTGGCCCATTAGCTCAGGCTTCTTATTAACTCTTATAACTTATATTAACCTATTATTTTTATCTATGCTAGCCACATGGCTCAGTACCTTTTTCAGCAGGGGCAGGTCACATCCTGCTTCTTTGGTGTCTGGACAGGACTGGGGAGGAATGGACTTCCCCCTTCTCAGAATTCTCCTGTTCCCATGACCCACTTCTACTTCCTGTCTGGTTGTCCTGCCTATACTTCCTGCCTGGCTACTGACCAATCAGAGATTATTTAAAACATAATTGACAGAATATAGAATTGTCCCACACCATTTCCCCCTATTTTTTTTAAACAAAGGAAAATATCCATAGTCCATTCTTTGGTAATGTGGGCATAGTATTGCAGTCTACTTCCTGCTGGTTGGGAGCACTGATAATATTATGGGGACCTAAAGAAAATTTTGAAGTATGATGAAGTCTTGACTGGAGTATCTTGTGAGGCTTGATCATCTCAGGCAGCAGTCTTGATCTGTTCTGGATGTACAACTCAGACATCCAGGCCATCTGTTCTTACTGAAGATATCTCAGATGGTCTTCCTTTATCAAACCTGATTTTTCTTAACTCAGAATGAATCTACAGCCTCTCATTTCCTATGGAAACAAAAGCAAAATCTCTTCTCCAAAGTAACATACCTTTTGACTTCAATTTTGAAGTCAAGATATTTTCAAAATATCTTTCTTAGATTAATTTAGCAGCATTTATAAGCAAATATCTTTTAGCAGCTGTTGCTCCTTCCTCAGCATTCAAACAATTCAAAGAGAGCATAATAACATACAGTATCAAGAGGCTCTGTGTATTTTTCATCTTTACATGGCTTTATTTTAACCTCTATTTCTTTTGTTTTTACTTATGCCAGTAGCCATAGGAGAAGGAAGATATGAGATTATATTCCATGAACCTTATAGTTAAATATAGAGTAATAGAACTAGTTAATAATAGGCCTTATCTTGTAGTCTTAACATTCTTAATCAACATTAAGCTTCAGAGTGGTTATTCAGGAACTGTTGGACAGGAGAGAAACCTCCAGTTACAGTTAGTAGCTCTAATTCTTGCTAGGGCACTCCATTTTCTCTGCGGACTTTGGCTTACTGTGTTGTGAAAGGAAATATATGTAGACAATATATGACATCATGGGCATGGACAATCATAATTTGGCTTTGAAGTGGGAGAGCTTTAAGAATAAAACAAATGATGGCAAAAGGTAGCCATGGAGGACCTTGAAGGAAAAAGCAGGGGCCTGTATGTCCCTTAGTTTCCTTCAGAATTTAAGAACAAACAGCATTTATTTCTCTTATTTACTGATTTTCAAGTGAATGGGAATGTAAGTTCTACACAATGTGAACAAACCTTTGTTTTGATAAGAGTGCTAGGAGTCACAGAGGAAGTTATTAGATGAAGAAATAAACTTATTCTGCATCTGTAGAGGAAGAGACTGCAGAGGGGCATGGCCTCATTTCTTGCTAAGAGAAAGTAGAGAAGTATGCATATCTATAAGTTAACATGGGAAGACTGGATAAAGGGAGATAGAAAGAAAGGAAGGGAATATCACTTCAAGGTATACAACAGAGGAATTTACTTTCAAAACACAGAATGTGACATTATTTTCTTGTCTGTATTGTCCAAGAGATATTTTGTTGTCAGATCTGTTTTGAATCCCAAATGACAAGGAAAACCTAGAGTAGGTACAAGGAAAGTCAGTAGTGTGAGGTATAGACAAAAGCTTGTGGTTCATGTGGAATCACTGAATGAACTGGAGCTCTAATTTTGGACCTGAAAGATGGAAGAAAATAAAGTTTAAAGTATAAAGTATCTATAATGTTCCAGGAAACAGAGCTATGAAATATAGAAGCTACAGAGATCTGCAATTCAGTTTTTAATTTAAAAGAAGAATATTTTAATGTGAGCTCCTATAACTAGAAGCATAAAAGGAGAACATGAAAGGTTGGGTGGAGATGTTTGAAATGAATCAGGTTAAAGATTAGATGAGCTGACTTTAGAGGTTCTGTCAAGCCCGAAGCTTTTAAAATCTTTCCTCACTCTTTCGTGCATGATTTTGGAGTTGGAAACTGTGCCAAACTTCTATAGAGCATTTATGAAAGCCCAAGACATGAACCAAGCTAAAAATGAAACCACACAATCAAAACCTATAATTTTAAAGAATATACTTCAATCCAGATGTTATCACAGAAATTAGAAAGTGCAAATTTAAACAAAACAGGGTTCTGTGGGCCAAAGCATGAACTCAACAATCTTTTTTTCAGCGTCAGTATGAAAGGATTAAAGCACTACTGGTGTATGATTGGTTTGCACTGATATTACATAAATTGCATTAATAGATGGTATCTTAGAGACTGAAGAGAGGTAGTGAAATATCAATATGCTCCAATGCCATACGACTGGGAATGTTGTAGAAGAGGCTGGAAAGAAGGTAAGATCCAGAGGTGGTAGAAGACCACAAGAAAACAGTCTCTTCTGAAAATAGCAAAGAGGATGCACATATGTACTCACATCAATTAAGACAACATATACAAAAGCTGTTAAAGTCCAAAGCAGACCAAATCTCAGCACAGAAGTAGGATGGATGTGTATGTACATCACACCACCTTTAAATCTGGAGCTAATGACATTTGTTAACTTTCGGAAAAGGGAGAGACAGCTTTCTCTAACACATACCAAGTTTTGCTACCAACTTAACATGCAACCTTGGCCCTCCTAAACCATAGCTTCTGTATAATTACCAAGAAAATTTTTCTTCAGTGATGCTGGTTTCTTGTTAATCGCAACTTATTTTTAAACCCTAGCTAACAAGCATCAACTGTTCCAGTGAAGCTAAGGTTTGATGGTACCATATCTTAATCAAAGCTGATTTGTGTAGCTGCAACTGGTGAGAAACCACAGATTCTTTTTTTTTAACTGGGCAGGATCTAGGTTTATTTCAGTCTATGAAAAACTAAAGTTCAAAGCAAATTCAATCTTGCTTAAGGGAACATGAACAGCTAAAACATCTTAAAAATGCACCAAGCTTATGAAGTCTCAAACAAAACTTGAATTTCCTGTACATACTCCTGTCAAATGAAGTTACTTCCTGTACACCACTTCTTTTGCAAACTGGTCTTCTACTTCCTTCATTTGACCTAGATCTGCTATGAGACCTAGAGAAAGATCTAGACGGCTTGTGGTTTCTCTCACGAGACAGAGACCTCTCTCTTCTCCTATCTCTAGAAAGTGACCTGCTCCGGCTTCCAGAGAAGCTTCTCTTTCTTGGAGCTCTTCACCGAGGTGGAGGACTCCTCCTTCGGTAATCATCTCGAGGGCGACGACCCCAAGAGGGAGGGAGGCCACGATTCCGACTTCTTTTCTCACCATTCGACAGCTCCACTCTTACTCGGCAGCCACATAGTGTTCGTCCATCTAGCTCTCGGACAGCGTCAGCAGCATCTTGGGGATCCTCAAATTCAACGAAAGCAAAGCCAGGAGGGTTTCGAGCAACCCACACACTTCGGAGCGGTCCATAATAGCCAAATGCCCGTTCTAATTCAGTCTTGTTCCCATTGTTTCCAAGATTGCTTACATACACTTTACAATCTAATGGACAGGAATCACGATGCATTTCGAGATCCTGGGTTCGAGAACCGCAGTTCAAATCCCAACACTCCGACGAGGCCCACCTGCACCCTCGCGATCTGCTTCCGCAGATGCTCTCAATGCCCTGGCGTCCACGAAATGGCGGCGATTTCCCCCCTTTCTTATTTATATTTTATTTCCTTTACTCATCTTATTTTTCTAGCTGAGACTTCAAGTACTATGTTTAACAGAAGTGTGGAAAATGGACATCCTGGTTTTAGTGAAAATCTTTGGATTTCTAAATCTCTGTTTAGAATGATATCACATACAAGTTTTCTGTATATTGTCTTTATTATGTTGAAGTATGTCTCTTGCATCCCTAGATACTCCAGAACAGTTATCATGAATGGATAATGTATTTGTCAAAGGCCTTTTCTTCAGTTAATGAGATGATCATGGTGTTTCTGTTCTGTAGTTTGTTTCATGGTAGATTACAATTATTGGTTTCCATATGTTAAGCTCTCTCTGCATCTCTAGTATGAAGTCAACTTGTTCATGTGGATAATCTTTTGATGTGCTCTTGAATTTGGGTTCTAAGTATGAGAATTTTTGCATCTGAGTTCATCAGAGATATTAACCTATAATTTAAATATATCACAAGAAAAGCCCTGATAGATTCTTTGCTTCTCTCTCAAACTTATTAAGCCAGGGTTTTTTTATATTTGCATTTATCTCAAAATTCTTACTTTCTAAGATCCTATACACTAGCCCATTAAGCTTTAAGCATTCAAAGAATTTTCTGGCTCAATATTTGAAAAACTTGCACATTTCTCCCAAAATTAATATGGTCAGGATTGTGATGGTAATACCCTATCTGGCACCAATTTCTTAGCAGGTTTGCTATTGCAGGGATAAACACTGTGACCATGAGCAACTGTGGTAGGAAGGACTTATTTCATATTGTAGCTTACAGTCAATCATCTGGGGAAGTCAAGAGAGAAACTTAAGGCATGGATTTGAAAGCAGAAACTGAAGCACAGACCAGGAGAGAATGCTGCTTACTTTCTTGTTGCTCATGGCTCACACTCACTTTGCTTTTTTTATACAGTCCAAGTGAACCACCCACAGCAGACTGGAAATTACCACACCAATAATCAAGAAAATGTCCCATAACTTTTTCGAGAGGCAAATATGTTGGAGGCATTTTCAACCTAAAGTTTTCCTTTTCCTGGATGACTCTAACTTGTGTCAAGTTGAGGAAAAACTAACCGGCATCATTTAAAAAATAAAACCTGAAGATTACTAAGTTTGTGGATTGCTTTTATAAACTTTAAGAGACACATTAGACTGTGGGTTAAATCTAGAGTTGTGCTTCCTAAAAGCAAAACATAAGCCTCCCAAGAAAAGAAAAACAAAACAAAACAAAAAAACCCAAAACAGATAAGCCCACTTCCCACCAAACCAAAAAAGAAACAACCACCAACAACAACAACAAAAAAAACATATTATGAACCCAGCATGCATTCTCTAGGAACCTGAAGGCCACACCGGTCAGGGAAGCAGGGAGTTTAAGTACAGATCTTCACTTATCCCTTCTTTCCTCCAAGTACAATCCTTTAGTTCTGCAGCAGATCAGCTGTCATGCCCTGCCTTTCATATCTGCCAGTATCTCTAAAGTATTATGCAGACCTTCTTCCCAAACTCCCCCTCCCTTACCCCTTTGGCCAAGTCTCCAATTCCAGCAGGTATTCGTTGGGAACCCACTTCCTTAGCCTGCCAGAAAAACAGGTAAGCTAGCAAAGCAGATTGTATTTCTTCATTTCTCTGCCTCTCCTCCTTATCTAATGGCCCAGTTCCATTCCTAGCTCCATAGAAGACCACCTGCTGCTGCCACTCCTCCCTCTCTGTACCCATTCTCAGGGTACTAAGCAGATCCTGGTGAAACATTGTGTTACTATTCCTCTTGAGGACTTCTCCACCAAACCCTTTCCAGCCCCTGCCAATTACTAAGCATAATTTCCCAATACCAAGAAACAAATTGTACTGAGAATGCCCCAGTGGCCACACCTAGCAGGTTTGCAGAAGACTTTCCTATCAGGCAACACAAAACATCACATTTTAAGAAAAAAAAAAAAACAGAAAAGAGGAAACAATGTATTTGCCCAATAAAGACAAAACCAGATATGAGCATTATAATTTCAATTGCCTCAAACCCACATGATGTGAGAGTGGAAAACACAGTCAATAGCAGTCAGGACAATATTCTCCACTAGAGCCCAACAACCTTACTACAGTTGTCCCTGAGATATGTAACATAGTTGATGAAAAACACAGGGACCTAAAAGTAGCTTTTATGACTATGATAGAAATCTCAAAAGAATAAATGAATAAATCCATTAAAATCCAATAAATCTATAAAACAGTAAAATAATGAAAGTAAATAATTAAAGCAGATCAAGACGTGAAAGTGGAAATAGAATCAATAAAGAAAACTCAAACTCAGGAAAATCTGGAAATGAAAAATTCAAGAACTTGAACAGGAACCTCAGAAGTAAATTTGTCCAACATAATACAAGAAATGAAAAAGATAATCACAGGAATTGAAGAGAAGGTAAGGTAAATAGATATCTGAGTAAAAGAAAACATTATATATATGCATGTATATGTATTAGATACATACATACACATATATATACACATGCATAACAAAATCTGTAGGGTCAAAACATACAGGAAATCTTGGACATTATAAAATAAATAATCTATAAGCAGGAAAGATAAGAAACTCGGGTCCAAGGTACAGAAAATATTTTCAACAAAATCATAGAAAAAATTTTCCTTAACCTAATGAAGCAGGTGCATATCAAGGTAATGTATTACATTACACCACATACACTGGACCAGAGAAGAAACTACCGTTGACACATAAAATCAAAAAAAAAAAATTCAATGTACGGAAAAAGAAAGAATATTAAAAACTTCAAAGGAAAAAGACCAAGTGACATACAAAGAAAATTCAATTAGAACAAAATATTACTTCACAGTGAAGACCCTAAAAGCAAGAAAGTTCTGAAAAGATGTTCTACAAATGTTTGGTAACCACAGATGCCAATCTAGAATACTATTCCCAGCAAGACATTCAATCACAATAGATAAAGAAAGACATTCCATGATAAATCCAAATTTAAGTGGTAGCTACCTAACAATCCAGCTCTACAGCAGATACTAGAAGAACAAATTAAACCTGGGAGGTTATCCACACTGTCAAAAAGCAATGATCTCGGGTCCATAATAAAAAGGCAATACTAACAGAATAGATATGAAAATAGAATCGATTCTTTGGCTGTATCCAAGAAATAAACCTTAACATCAAGAATAGACATCATCTCAGGATAAAAGGATGAAAAAATATACTCCAAGAAAATGAACATAGAAAGCAAGCTGGTGTAACCACTGTAATGTCTGACAAAGTAAACTTCAAACTAAAACAAATCCAAGGGGATAGAAAAATATGCCTCACACTCATAAAAGGGAAAATCAACTGAGAGAACATTCAAAATCTTAACATCTATACATCAAACACAAGGACACCCACGTTCATAAAAGAAGCACTGCTACAGTTTAAGTCATGTATTTATTGTAACACACTGAGAGTGAGTTACTTACATATGCCACTCTCTCCAATATACATATCATCTGGACAAAAATTAACAGAGAAATCCTGGAGCTAAATGCCATTATATACCCAATTGGCCAAACAGATACTTCCAGAACAATTCACAAAAACACAAATGAGTATATATGCTTCTCGGAATTTCATGGAACACTCAACAAAATTAATCACATATTTCAACACAAAGCAATTATCAACAGATAAAACTGAAATAATCTCCTGAATCCTATATGATCACTATGGATTAAAGCTGGATATTAACAGTAACAGAAACAACAGAAAACTTATAAGCTCATGGAAACTGAATAACTCACTTCTGACTGAAAAATGGGTCAAGACAAAAATTAAGAAATAAATTCACAGTGATGCCATTGAGATCAGGAACAAGACAAGGTTGTCCACTGGCTCCATATCTATTCAATATTGTTCTTGACTTACTAGCAAGAACAATAAGATAACAAACAAAGACCAAAGGGATACAAATTGGAAAAGAAGAAGTCAACACTCACTATTTGCTGATGATATGATAGTTTACATAAGTGACCCCAAAAATTCGACCAAGGGAATTCTACAACTCATAAACACTTTCAGTAATATAGCAGGATACAAGATTAACTAAAAAAAAATCAGTAGCCCTCCCTTAAACAAATGGCAAGAAGACTGAGAAAGAAATCAGAGAAACATGACCCTTCACAATAGCAACAAATAGCATAAAATATCTCGTAATAACTCTAACCAAACAAATGGAAGACCTGTATGGCAAGAACTTTAAATCTTTTAAGAAAGAAATTGAAGAAGATACAAGAAAATGGAAAGATCGCCCATACTCTTGTGTAGGTAGAACTAACATAGTAAAAATGGCAGTCTTATCAAAAGCAATCTACAGATTCAATGCAATGCCCATCAAAATGCAAGGAAAATTCTTCACAGACCATGAACAAACAGTACTCAACTTCATATGGAAAAGCAAAAAACCCATGTTAGCCAAAACAATCCTGTACAATAAAAGAACTTCTGAAGGCATCACAATCCCTGACTTCAAACACTACTACAGAGCTACAGTACTTAAAACAGCCTCATAGGGGCATAAAAGCAAACAAGAAGACAAAATATACATATACAAAGAACTCAAGAAATTGGTCATCAAAAGAATCCAATCCTAAACAGAGAACTTTCAACAGAAAAATCTAAAATGGCAGAAAGACACTTAAGGAGAAGCTCAACATCAGAGAAATGCAAATTAAAACAACTTTGAGATGCCATCTTTCACCTATTAGAATGGCCAAGGTAAAAAACACTAATGACAACTTATGCTGGAGAGGATGAAGTCTAAAGGGAACACTCCTGCATTGCTGATGGGAGTGCAAACAGGTATAGCCCCTTTGGATATCTGTATGTGATTTCTCAAAAAATTAGGAAGCAACCTTCCTCAAGACCCAGTAATACCACTTTGGGGTATATACCCAAAGGATGCTCAATCGTGCCACAAGGACATGTGCTCAACTATGTTCATAGCAGCATTGTTTATCATCGCCAGAACATGGAAACAACCTAAACACCCCTTCACTGAAAATGGATAAGGAAAATGTGAAACATTTGCACAATAGAGTAGTATACAGCAGAAAAAAAAATAATGACATCTTGAAATTTGCAGGCAAATGGATGGAGCTAGAAAACATTATATTGAGTGAGGTAACCCAGAGCCAGAAAGATAAATATCATTATGTACTCACTCATAAGTGGCTTTTAGACATAAAACAAACAAAAAAAATCCCAGGCTACAAATCACAATCCCAGTGAATCTAGACAACAATGATGACCCTACATGGATACATGGGAAGTAGAAAAAGACAAGATCTCCTGAGTAAATTGGGAGCATGGGGACCATGGGAAAGGTTGAAGGGGAGGGGATAAGAAGGGAGGAGAGCAGAAAAATGTATAGTTCAATAAAATCATAATACAAAAGAAGTAAACTTAAATCTTTCTAGAATTGAATGAGAAGGAATACACGCCATACCCAAACTTATGCAAATAATGAAGGAGACTATAAAAGGAAGGTTCATCTACTAAGTACCTACATAGAGAAAATGGAGAGATTTCATACAAGGAAATATTAGCATAGCTGAAAGTTCTGGAACAAAAAGAAGGAATCATACCTAATAGGAGTAGATGGAAAGAAACAATAAAATTCATGACTGAAATGAATAAAATTGAAACAATAACAACAATGAAATGAAACCAAGAATCAAGGAAACAGAGAGTTGAGTTTTGAAAAAATCAATAAGATAGAAAAACTCTTGGCCAAATTGACTAAAAGGCAGAGAGAGAACATCTAAATTAGAAAAACTAAAGATGAAAAGGGGTATATGACAAAGGATACTGCAAAAATCTAAAGAATCATTAAAGACTTACTTTAAAAATTTTAATTCACAAAACTGGAAAAATCTAAAAGAAATGGATAAATTTTGCAATATATACCACCTAGCAAAGTTAAATCAAGATCAAATAGACAACCTAAATAGACCTAGTAAAATAGAGAAAGTGATTTTAAAGTCTGCCAACCAAAAATAATAGAAAAATATAAAGAAAAATAGAAAAATCTGTTGTAGAATATTGTTTTAAGATGTGTTACCAATTGTTTATACTATGAAATATTTGTTTAGTGATGCAAAATTGTGTTGCATTCTTTTATGTTTCATTTGTTTAATTCTGTGAAGCTGTGTTACTTTGCCTGTCTAAAACACCTAATGGTCTAATAGAGAGCTGAACAGGCCAATGGTGAGGCAGGAGAAAGGATAAGTAGGGCTGATAAGCAGAGAGAAGAAATATAGGGAAAAATCAGAGGGGGGGGGAGCAAGAGAGATCAAGGAGAGAGAAAAGAAGGGGGGCAGACACCCAATCACACAACCAGACATAAAGTAAGAGTGAAAGAAAGATTACAGAAGTAAGAAAAGAAAAAAGTCTGGAGGCAAAAGGTAGATGGGATAATTTAAGTTAAAAAAAAAGCTGTCGAGAAACAAGCTAAGGCAGGGATTTTATAAATAATAATAGGCCTCTGTGTCTGATTCATTTGGGAGCTGAGTGGCGGAACCCCTAAAAGTTTAAAGAGTAATAAGAATAAAACACAACCAACAACAAAAGCCTTGAGCCAGATGGTTTCAGTGCAGAATTCTACCAGACTTTCAAAGAAGACTTAATGCTACTTCTCAAATTATTTCACAAAATTGAAAGAGAAGAAACATTACAGAATTCATTTTATGAGATGAGACCACAGTTACCCTGATACCTAAACCACGAAACAAAAAACCTAAGAAGAATTACGGACCAATACCCTTTTGAACATAGATGTAAAAATTCCCAATAAAATTCTTGCTAACCAGATACAATAATACATCACAAAGATCACCCACCACAATCAAGTCGGCTTTATCCCAAAGGTAGAGGAATGGATCAGCATGCATATTAAATAAATGTAATCCACCACTAATACAGACTGAAATACAAAAAGTACATTTTCTTATTAGATACAGAAAAGGCTTTTTACAAATCCCTTTCATGAAAAAAAATCCTGGAGATTCTAGGGATGCAAGGGCATGTCTCACTGTAAGAGAGGCAGTTTACAGCAAACCCATAGCCCATACCAACATAAATGTAGAGAAACAAATAACAACAACAACAACAACAACAAAACTACTAAAATCAGGAGTAAAAAGGTTGTTCACTCTAACCATACTTATTCAATTTAGTACTTGAAATCACTACTAGAGCAAAAACAAACTGAAGGTATTTAAGGGTCTATAAATTGGAGGGCAAGATGCCAAAGTGTCTTTATTTGTAGAATACATAAATGTATATATAAATGAGCCTGGAAATTTCATTGGGAAACTTTTAAAGCTGAAAAACAATTTCATCAAAGTAACTAGATATAAAAGCATCTCACGAAATCAGTAGCATCCCTAAATTAAAATGACAAATTGACTGAGAAAGAAATCACTAAAAAAATACACCCTTCACAAGAATCTCAAAATATATAAACTATCTTTGGGTAACTTTAATCAGCAAAGTGATAGATTTGCATGATGAAAACTTTAAGACATTGAATAAAGAAACTTTAGAAGATGTCAGAACATGAAACCATCCACCATGCTCGTGGATCAGTAGGCTTAATATAGTAAAAAAATTTCTTCCTAGTAAAAGCAATCTACATATTTGATGCAATCCCCCATGAAAATTCCAGCACAATTCTTCACAGATCTTGAAATGATAATTTTCAGTTTCATATGGAAATTCAAAAAAGATGCCTAAAACAATTCTGAATGATAAAAACTGCTTTAGCTATTCTTACTCCGACATCAAATTGTAATACAGAGCTGCAGTAACTAAAAAAAAAAATCAGGCACCTTCACCAGTTGAATTGAATTGAAGATCAAGACACGCATACATTAACATATGAACAACTAATATTTTAATTTAAAAAAGCCAGAAATACAAAATGGGAAAAAATGCAGACTCACTCTTCAACAAATAGTGTTTGCTACACTAGATAGCTGCGTGCAGAAGAGTGCAATAGATCCATTCTTATTGCCCTGCACAAAATTCAACCTAAATGTGTCAAGTCCTCAACATAAAACCAGATTCACTGAGATGATAGAAGAGAACGTGGGAAATAGCCTTGAATTCATTAATACAAGAAAATATTTTCTGAACAAAAAGAACTTTGTTAGCACAAGCATTAAAATCAAGAATAAATAAATGAAATCTCATGATACTGAATATTGTCTGCATTTTTGATGGCCAAGACACCATCATTCCTGAGTGTGCAAAAGAGTGAATCTATCTGTCTATATTTATTTCTTGTGCATTTTCTTGGGATATTTTCCTTTTGTTTGTTTACTTTCTTCTATTCTGATGTGTTATTACATTTTATTTATTTATTTTTGTATTATCTTTTAGTTGCCTATTGTTTTCCAAGGAGAGATACAAGGGATTTGATTTAGATTGAATGGAATATAGGGAGGAGCTACAAGTATTACATGAAGAAGAAACCATAACCAGGGTATATTGTATGAAAAAGTCTATTTTTAATAAAAGAAAAAAAAAACACTTGGAAATTCCAACTTATAAACAGGCAAGAAAAATAAAAACAGAAATAAAATATTTTATTGCTTAAAATGTTATTTTACAAAAATATTGTAAATCCAGATTTACTATGTATTCTAAGTTAAATTTACTTTACATGTATAGGAATCTATGAATGAATATATATGAAAGAATGTACAAACAAGAAAGGGCATAATGGTTGATCTATGGAATATGTATGGAGCCCCAAATCAGGGGGTTCTCTACAACAGAAACATAGAAGAGACACAGAAGTCCCATGTGCTGTGAATGGGGAAAGGATATGCTGAGTTTTACACTTATTTTACATGCTTTAACTTGATATGAAACCTTCTCAAGTTAGTTCATAAAAGCTTCAGAAGCATTTTATGAATTTAACAAAATTTCCTAACTGAATATAGACTTTATAGAAAAACTTAGTGATACAAATGCATCCATTTGACAGTTCACATAAATATTCCAGAAATATTTGAGAAAAAAATCACATTTATAGGCAGCTTATTACCCCCTGAAATCACTATGTAACACTGTGTAAGACTATGAATCTCCTATATAAAAGAAATCTAGCCTACAATTTACAATCTCAGAGAACCAAGACAACAATGAGGACTCTAAGAGAGACATACAAGAATCTAATCTACATGGGAAGTAGAAAAAGACAAGATCTTCTGAGTTAATTGGGAGCATAGGGAGCATGGGAGATGGTTGAAGAGGAAGGAAGAAGAAAGGGAAGCAGAGAAAAATTTATCACTCAATCAAATCAATAAAAAATACAAATGGAAAAATCTATATTAGCCATAACCTAGAAGTCATTAACAAAGATACCATGTTTAAACTCACTGAAGATAGGGTATGGAGCAGAATGTTCTAAACTCTGTATCCTAACCCTAATATAAAAAACTAGCTCATTGAGGGTCTTTCACTAACATTTTTTTCCAAGGCAACTAAGCAAATAGAGCAAGAGGATAACTGCACAATCTAAAAATATATGATTTGAGATCAAGTGATGGCATTTTCTTTCACAACACAAGTATGTCAGCCAGGAAAACCCTCTAGACAACATCACTGGGATTAAATTGTGTCCATAATTGCAATTCTGTGAAAAGAATCTGAATCCATAGACAAAGTACCTATGTGAATAACCTAACCAGATGACTGGCAGATAAATAAATGAATAAAATAGGACCAACAATCTTCTAAACAGTCGGTAAAATTTAACTGATTATGTATATATATGTATATATATATATATGTGTGTGTGTGTGTGTGTGTGTGTGTGTGTGTGTGTGTATATCTGTGAATTCTGTTGGAGAGTGTTTCTCTCTCTCTCTCTCTCTCTCTCTCTCCTCTCTCTCTCCTATCTCTCTCTCTCTCTCTCTCTCTCTCTCTCTCTCTCTCTCTCTCTCTCAGAAACACACACACACAAAACGATGTATAATCCTAAAGTTGACTAAACTTTTAAGAATTCAGAAAAAAATGTGACAGAATTTAAATACAAGAAATCTAGCAAAATCAATGACAAAATTAAACTTCAAAAAATTAAAAGAAAGTCAAATAATCTGAAAGCTGCTAGAAGAAAAAAAAGCTACTAAAGAAGTGTCAGTTATAAACAGCATTTGAAAACAGTAAAAGGCAGAAGAAAGTAGGATAACTGTCAACCATGAATTCTGCCCTTGTTGAAATTGTCCTTTGGGGTAATGTATGGGACCCTACTAGACATTTTGGGAAAGCAAATAAAATCTCCAGTGCCCAGATAGTATGACCACATTTAAATTTCTTAGCCAGTGGGGTCCCATAGATCCCCCAATATTACAGACTATTTCCAATGCTCTTTATTACTCTCCAGAATTTGACTGTAAGACCCTATTTATGAAGACACAGCATATCTGAGTCATAGAAGACAGTAAAAAGTAGCTCACATTGACCCAGAAACTTCATCCTTACTAGCTAGCTTTCATAGTGCTGGAAGGTGTTATGCAAAGCTAAAAATGGAGACAAGTAATCATCAGTTATATCTTTCTATGGACCCTGCGAAATATAATAAGGACTGACCTGGCAAGACATGATCACTGTTAAAATAGTGGAATGAATATTATGGGATAACTAATCAATTTCTGAGTAGATTTGAGGTGTACTCCACAAGATGAAATCCATCTATGGTGAAATTATCAGAGCCAATAATCTGCAGTTAGTCTGGTCTTGATCCTTAGAGAAGAACCTACCACTATTACTCTGCTAGACACAGTATTAAACAGACTCCTAATGACTTATTATACATATAGATTAATGTGCCTCACAGCCTTCATATAAAAAGCTTCAATTTTCAGTAGATAATGATTAACACACACCCAAAACTGGTCAAGATACAAAATATAAGGGTCTGCAAAATTTTCATCTCTGCAAAAAACATATATGCTTCACTTACTTCTCTTGAGTTTTGGGGTTCATTGTAGGAGAGGGGGGAGAAATAGTGTAAGAGCCAGAGAGGTTAGATAATTGCAAGGAAACTTTATCTTCTGAACATGTAGACTCATAGTGACTATGACAGAGCAAACAAGCACTGTGTAAACTGAAATAAGAAGAAATATCAGCATAGAAAGTAGAATTCAAAATGAAGTCCTACGCCTTGCTGAGCAAAAGAATAGCCAGTTTTGTTTCAGAATGTATCCCTTTTTTATGTTGGCCAACTACTACTGGGTATGAAGCCTGAACTGGAGTGTCTTTAATATACCTAGATACTTCGGTGGAGAATACTGATTTTACCTTTTCTAAAAAACATCAATTGCAAAAAGCTTCTTGGTTAGGGTGGGGCTAATATACTGTGTAAAAAGAGCGAGTAAAAATAATAAAAACACCAACAGAAAAAGAATGTGTCCCTTGATAATTAGACCTCACTTCAAGATAAGTTTTACATCCAAAAGAATTTGAGCACAAAATTTGGATGCCATAAATTTGTTGAAAAAGAGGACATGAAGACGGGTGGTTGGAGAAGTGGTGGTGAATCTGGGAGAAGACGGGGAGATAGTAAATATGATAATAATACACTCTATGAAATTCTTAAAGAATAGCACAGGAGTGACAGTTGTGTAGCTTGGTATGTTTGTAGGGCTCTTACTCCAGGGATCAGCCCAGTTCCTGAACATGAGATGGTGTTTTGGAACCTATTCACCATGCTGGGATGCATTGCCCACTCTTGATGCAGGGGAAGGAACTTGGTCCTGCCACAGCTTGATAAGCCATGCTTTGTTGACTCCCATGTTGAACTTGCCCCTTTCTGAATTAAGTTAAAGCAAGTAGATTGGGAAAGAGGCTAAGATGGGATGTGGGGACAGGAAACTGGAAGAGAGAAGAAAGGAAAACTGTGATTGGTATTGAAAAAAATTTCCTTAAAAAAGAAAATTAAAATTTGAAGTAGGCAATACAAAATAAATAATACATATATTAATTTGAAAAAAGAAATTGGAAAATGTTCTTTGCTAATAAAAAAAATTGAAGGTATAGTCAGATAAAAGAAAACCAAGACCTGAACCTACACACAAATATTGACTAAAGGATTTTTTTCAACTATAATAGAAATAATCTTTAAAAAAATATCGAGAGTATCAGAAAAGAATTAACACTAGAGTAGAAGAACTTTAGTCTAGACATTAGGTTATATTCACCACATAAATTAATAAACAAAAATGCAATAATGCTTTCAGCAAAAGTGATAGTGTCTAGTACTCCACACAAGACAACTAAAAGTAGATAATGTAATTAGACCTAAATGAAAGAGATTTACACTTGGCCTAAAAGATTAAACTAGTAATCCTAGTTAATATAAGCATACTGATAATAGTTGCAGTGCCGAGAATAACCAGTACAAAAATTTATACAAAGACTGAGAAAAAAAAGCCTATTATCAATATGTAAGTCTCTAAAAGTGTTCAAATAACAGAAATAAAGAAAAGAAGGAACAAACACAGACATGCGATTTTGGGTGTAACTAAGTGATAGAATATTTGGTTAACATGAATAATATCATAAATTTAACCCCTAGCACCCCAAAAGGCAGACTAATTCTGAAATACATAATTATCTCAAATGTAAATTGTCTACATATCTTAATCAGAAAGATGAAGACCAATGGAGTTGTTTTAAAAACAAAGCTCACTTTATTTTTACACAAAATACTCTTAGAAACAAAGACACAAGTAAACTGGATGTGACAGCTGTGCTTTTATATATATATATATATAATGAATATTAATCATAATTATTCAGTACTGTTGTTGTATCTGTAAATATCCGATACAATCTCTTACACTACTTTTCCTGGGATAAAGGAAGCAAACAGCAGTTCACCTCATTGTATTGACAATAGAACAGAGCAATAATTTCTCACAAGACTAGTCTACTGAACCAGTGAAATTTATTGACCTTAGCTTAGAAGTGCAGGTGAAAAGAATGGCTTTATCACGGAAAAGTTTCACCGCAGGATGGATGACTATTTCATGAAAGTTGCATCATGGAAGTTCTGTCTTCAGTTAATATTCTCCTTCCTACCTGGGAGGCAAGAAGAATTTGTGAGAATCTAAAAGTGTTCTTGACCATTCTAAATTTGCTTTGATTAAAAAAAAATGTTAAAAGCCACATTACTAGTTGCATAGGTTTAACTCTTAGTCTTATTCTTCTGATTTTATTACTATGACTGCTAAGTCAGTGACCATAGTATTCTGTGTCACATAGTCATGTTCTTCCCTAGTGAATAGCCACGCTGAAAGAGTGTCTTTCATTTAGAGAAAAATAAAATTACTGGAATTATTATTTTGATCTGTTATCAGTGCCATAAAAGACATGATTAGACATTTTTTATATAGCCCCCAGGAAAAGTAACATAACACATGGGTGATTGTTGTGAGGTATGTCAAAATCAAAGATGGTTGTGGACTTTGTAGAGGTAAGGTACTTGATGTGGATAGGAAAGTATGCAACTGAGACAGAGCTTTCTGAGAATCGAATATCTGTGAGCACAAAAGAGGTAAGTTTGTCATAAGCTTTGTCTTACGAAATGACATGTCTTTCTGGTGGAATGACAGTTCTGTCACTTTTCCTGTGGTTGAAAAGGCATGAAATAAAGGCAGAGCTCTCGGACAAGATGGCAAGTCACAATGGAATTTTTATAGAGAAAATGTGGCAGGGCTGTCTTTCTGTGGCACAGAGTAGCAAGACTTATTAGTGAAAGTTCATATGAGTATGTCTTGAAAATGTCTGCAAGACCAGAGATTATATGATAATTCCTGAAAGTGGCACACAAAGAATTCTAAGAAAGCTGTGACAGCAGTTCTATAGAACATTCTATCCTCCAGGTGACACATTCAATTGATGTTGAGCTATATATAGTCCAAGAGGTAACTTCTCTGCATGTGGGAAAAACTTCAACAGGAAATAGAGACGGGAAGCATCGTCCATATTTACCTTTGATTTGTCAGGAAAAGTGAGTAGGAGGGAGGAAGAACTGCAAGTATTGGATTTTTGACTCTTAGTTCCAGGAAAGCCTAAGCGACAAAGAGGTCTATCAGAGCTTTTCAAAATCAAATGCCACAAGATTTGTGATGAATCAGAGGTCCTAGAAGAATCTGTGGATGCCCAGATGCTATATTTTGTGAACTTTCAGCAGGCTTTAAACCTTGAACAGCATTTCACCTAGGGCAACAAGTATTACAAAAATATGCAGATTGTTACCCCATGTAAGAAATTTATTTTCAGCCAAATACTTGGTTGTAACCTTTAAGTCACTGCCTTCTTAGGATCTATTGCTAACTACAGCGTCATAGTCTTTGAAATCCCATTTGACTTTAAGCAGCACTGTTTTTCTTTTACATATCAAAATTTCAGGCAAAGTATTGTTTCAAAAATGTTCAAAGAGAGAAAAGAGAGATTAAGAATGCAAACTTACTCCAAACTATGGAAGGCTTTTGAACACAAGGTACTTAACTCCAGATTTTACCACTCCCCAGTAATCTTAATCTTAGTTTAACATTTTATCTCTTTTGCTTTGTATAATACATGCATATATTTTATTACTTTTATCCTTAGCTTAAAATAACCAATTTAAGTATACATTATAAAAAAAGCTCATACTTTAGATGAAAAGGATTATAGTATTTAATTAACTTTTTAAGGTCATGCAGAAAATTTCACTTGGAGACTAGAATTGTTGACTCACATTTGTGATTCATTCATTCCACACTTATACAGCCACGCCTCTATATAAAGTTGTAGAAATAGTGAGGGCTTTAAATGAATATAAACTAGGATCAAATCACATTTTATCAACTATCATTGGATTATGATGAAAGACTATCTCAAAGTGGGTGATTTATTAAGAAATTAAACACATTTCTCAAAGCTCTGGAGAAAATAATGTAAAGTTCAAAATCAAGTCCTTTTGTGTATCACCCCATAGCAGATACTGAAATGATAAGGGAAGATAATAGGACAGATGAAGGCAAAACTGGTTGTTACAGAAAATCTATTCTCACAATAGCCAAATCTCCTATAATAATAACTCTAACATACCAATCATTTTTAAAAGATCTAATCACATTCAAAGGTCTTAACTACCAACACTCATTTTATACATTAACCTGTCACACATGAATGCTGAGAGCATCACATTTAAACTATAATATATACTTTCTAGCTAGGGCAGGGCTTGAGAATAACACCTTATCTTTGATTCAGTACAGGTTTTGTGCAAACATCTCCCAGATGCTTTCAATTCATACAAGAACTTTCCTGTTGCATACAAAAAACACTGTTCCACAGGAGTCATCTTTGCTTCTGGTTCTTACAATCCTTCTTCCCCTCTTCTACAGGAATTCCTGAGCCTTGAGAGCAGGCGGTGAGACAGAGATATGCCACTTGGGGCCGACTATTCAATAATCTCTTATTCTATGAACATTGATCATTCATAGTTCCCTTAGCTAATCACCATTGACTACAAGAAGATCCTCTGATGAGGTTTGAGAGATTCACTTATCCATATGTACAATTATAGGTCTTTGGCCATAGGTTTAATACTACATCCATTTAGCAGAATAACAACAGCAGGTTCTTCCTATTGGGAGATAATGGAGCAAAAAGTAGTAAGTGAATGAGAAGGATTTGAGGACAGATGAGGGGGTATAGAAAAGAAGAACGAGTCCTTCTTGGTGATAGTTATTTCTCAGTACCTCACACCTCTTTGGTTCATCCTTTGAAGTCTAGGTGGAAACAATTATAGCCACTGCTTTGCTAGTCACAATGCATAGTAGACTGATCTTAGTAAATCTAAATAAGGGATATCTAAGGGCCACAGTGAGAAAAAATGGAGCAAATAATTTAAGATAGAATTTGAAAGCAGTAACCATTGCATTGAAACCACTTTGTACTCTGCCTCCCTGGGGAATTGCACCATGATCCTGTGATGTGATAAGAAGCTAGGATGCTACTGTGGTTATATTTAGGAAGTGGTCTTCTGTACCAGTGTGTGCAAGTGTACTTCCCACTTTCCTTTCTATGAGGTTTAGTGTGGCTGGCTTTATGTTGAGGTCTTTGATCCATTTGGGCTTGAGTTTTGTACATGGTGATAGATACAGATCTATTTTCATTCTTCTACATGTTGATATCCAGTGATGCCAGCACCATTTGTTAAATAAGCGTTCTTTTTCACATTTGATAATTTTTGCTTCTTTGTCAAAAATCAGGTGTTCAAAGGTATCTGGGTCTTCGATTCGGGTTCCTTTGGTCCTCCTGTCTGTTTTTATTTCAATACCAGGCTGTTTTCAGTACTGTAGCTCTGTAGTAGAGTTTGAAGTCAGGGATTGTGATGCCTTCAAAAAATTAGGAAACAACCTTCTTCAAGGCTCAGTAATATCACTTTTGGGTATATATACATAGGATGCTCAAACGTGCCAACAGAACATGTGCTCAACTATGGTCATAGCAGCATTATTTGTCATAGCCAGAACCTGGAAACATCCTAAATGCCTCTCAATGGAAGAATGTATAAGGAAAATGTACATTTACGCAATGGAGTACTACACAGCAGAAAAAAAATGATGCCATCTTGAATTTTGCAGGCAAATGGATGGAGTGGGAAACACTATTTTGAGTGAGGTAACCCAGACCCAGAAAGACAACTGTCATATGTACTCACTCATAAGTGGTTTTTAAACACAGAAAGCAAAGAAAATAGCCTATAAATCATATTCCCAGATAACCTAGACAATAATGAAGATCCTAAGAGAGACAAACATAAATCTAATCTACATGGGAAGTAGAAAGTGACAAGATCTCCTTAGTAAATTGGGAGCATGGGGACCTTAGGAGAGAGTTGAAGGGGAGGGGAGACAAGGAGGGGAGCAGAAAAAATGTAGAGATAAAAAAAAATCAATAAGAAAAAAAAGAGAAAGTGATGTAACCGGGGGGAAAAAAAGAAGCTAGGATGATCTCCAAATGTTTAGAGTCAGGCTTCCATTGTGTTTATGTAAAGATCTAGCTTCCTGTATGGATGACTGCCTAATCTCCTGTCTGTCTCAATGAATAGGCCCTAACTTTTAATGACATACCTCATTATGGTTTTTTTTTTTATGTTTCCTCCCAAATAGACTTTTGTTTTCTTTTGCACTATGTGTAGGTATGGTATGCAGCTTGATTCTGGAAACCTGACTAGGAGTGGCTAGTGAGTGAAGAAACGACAGTAACACTGAAGAAATGACATTTATATACAAAGAAAAGTTAGAGTCAGATGGAATGTCAGCACTCTGATGTAGTAGCATCACTACCACAGCAATATGAAACTTCAGGATGCTTACTATGTGTAGCACAGGGGTGAGATATTAGGTAGTGTTCCTAGATAGGAAGTCTCTGTAGGTGAGCAGTGTCAAATTGCAAAAAAAAAAAAAAAAAAAAAAAAAAAAAAAAAAAAATACTTTAGAGGAAGAAGCTCCAGCAGTTAGTTTTTGTTCACACTAGCTAAATATTTGTAAACACTAGTGTAAACACTAGTACTTGGACCAGATGACAGCTTTTTGCCAGTTTTCTCTGAGTCTGACCTATGAGGGGAAAGAGGCTCTGCCAAATTACTATAGGTCAGAGACCTTGGCCCTTGCACGGCCACCTTATGTCAAACAATACACCTTTACACAGAACTTCATCTGCTCTTTACACATTCACTCAGGGCTTTCTTAGCAACTCATAGGTAGGCTACAGATTTTCCAACTTCTTAAGTTTTGGCCTTGCTTGTAATCAACATTTCAATTCTTAAATCACTTCTCTCTTCTCACATTTTATTTTTAGCAGTATAGAGGAATAGGCTGTTTCTTCATCACTTTTCAAAAAATATTTTCTTTCAAAAGTCAAATTTCACTTATCGCAAATTTTATCTTCCACAAAACACTAAAATCTTTCCATAGTTCATCCATATCTGTCATCAATTTGTAGTAAGAATGGTCTTTCCTATACTGCGTAGTAACATGCTCCCCATATTTATCTAAAATCTGATCAGAATATTAGTCATTTGTGTTTCATCACTGCTCATTTCACTAGTAGCCAGGAAATAGAAAGAGTCTAGCTGATGAATGGATAAATGATAGCATGGTAGGTATATTTACACAGTGGAATATTATATAGCTGGTAAGAAAAAAATAAAATTATGCGATTCACAGGATTTACCTATGGATGGAGCTAAAACCAATAAATCTGAGTGAGGTAACCCAGATCCAAAAACACAAATTTTGAAATTTTTTATTTATGTTTATTACCTTTGAATTTTTAAAAATGCTTTTATGATCAATCTCTAAGCACAGTCATAGGATAATATAATTGTAACATATCCGTAGATATATATACACACATAACATTCCTTTCAATTCTGATACCAACATATTCACTTGGTGAGACCTCATCAAGTCCTCCAGTTTCTAAACTCTACATTTACAGGACACATTCTCCCACATTCATGTCTCTATTCGGTCACAGATCCAAGCTTTACCCATATAATATTTTCCAATGCTTATTCATAGATCATCTTCTCCTGTGTCTGACTTTGAGTTAAGATGTTGAGAAACACCTGACACACATTTCAGCCTTTGATATAGTCAGAGTCTATTGAAATATGGAGAATCATGAGTAGGAAAACTGTAAGATAAATATACAGTTAATTATAAAAGAAAAATATTATATGTGTTACATATGAGATATAGCAACCAACATTCCCTAAGGCTCCAATACATCAAGAAGCACTATTGCTGCACTGCAAATTGCATCAGAGACATTTCAATCTAGTAACTAAGTTGTTGCCTTTTTGTCTCTTGGTAACTCAAGATAAGTAGGCACATCTTATGTGTCCTTTATTAATGCAGTCTGAAGTTAATTAAAGAGAACCTCTGGCTTTGTTACAGATTGTCATGGCAGCTCTTCCTAGTCTCACTTTATGTTTCTGAAAATAATGGAGATGGATATTTCTAGACATCAGAACCATTGAAGGACTAAGTGAAAGGAAAAACTGTGAAAAGCACTCTAAACTGTCAGGCACTTATTCAAAATGGGAAATGTTTTTCTGCCTAATTTTGTTGGTAACTTGTAGCAGTGTGTTGTCTCATGGCCCCATTTACTCAGTTAAGGGACAAAAGTCCTAAGGCTTTAAGGCATTGAGCCAAAAGGGTAGAATGGATGCTTCCTGTCACCCCCACACTCAACTTCTAAGATTTATCATTCCTCCCATCCCCTGGGATTCATTATTGCCAATTCTTGAAGAATGTACTTGGGCCTTTGAGCTCCATAATTTCTGACTCTTGAACCAAACACGACCCCTTTGAGGTTGGAAATCCATTTACTCTTGGCAAAGTCACAACATCTTGTTTCAAAGAAAAAGGGAGTAAAAAAAAAATTAGCTCACAAAATCTTAGGGAGTTTTATAACCAACGCTTATAAGACATTTTTGGAGCTGAATTCACTCTTACAACAGAGTCCTTGGATGATTTAAGTGTAAATGAATCAGAAGAGTCCAGATCAGATTTCTGTTGAAATACACAAAGTTTAGAAATGGAAGGATTGGAGGCTCAGCCAAGAGCACTCTCTGTTTGGGCAAAGCCCCCAGGGTAGCTGGAATCACAGCATTTGCAGAGATTTCCCACGGAGACACTTATATGGGTCCTAGAAAACTACATTAGGTGTAGCAGGCACCTTCCTCAATTCCTGTGCTGATGTCCAAGCCACCCAATGACCATAAGAACTCCTGGGTACAGGATGGCTAACTTTCAGGAATGCTTCTCTAAATGAGCATTTCTGGATATAAAGAAAAGAGAGAAGTTGCAATCCCAGCTTGCAGTCTCTTAATGTAATCACAGAGACAAGGAAGATACACAGGATACTTTACTGAAAGAACAGGCTCCTGTGCCATGGAAGAGGTCCAGCACAAGCTAATAGCAGCACCAGTGAAGAGTAAACAGCTTAGAGAAATGGTAAGAGCATTGGATGAAACCCAAGAGACTTCAAATCTAGGTTCTTAGCTTCCGTTCTTTCTCTACACATGCCAAATTCACCTTATTCCCAATTAGTCAATAACCAATCATGTTGCGTGGGTCTTAATCTTAAACAAATCCCATTTTTTTAGGAAAAATGGAGCTCACAGTCTGATACTATATGATGTGGAGGATAATTACTTCTATCTTGTATCTATTTACATGACTTTAACATAGTATCAGTTCTGCTCTCCTCTTTAATCTATCTCCAACAAAAGAGAGAGAAAAGAGTGAAAACTAAGGTGGTCATGCTCCTCTTCTGCTCATATTTGTCTTGGCTTTCCAATTTAAATAGAATAAAAATCTAGGCATTTCATATCTACTAAAAGTATGGTGATGCTTCTGACCTGAAGTAGGTCCTATTTTCCATATTCCTATATTTTTTTGCTAAAATTCTTTACCTCAATGGCAGTATCAATATCTTCATATTTGTCAGCAGTCTACCATCTTAAAATACTTTTATGTTTTGAGATTATAATGTAATTATATAATTTCTCTTTCCATATTCTTCCCTCCTATCCTCACATATATCCTCCTTTCAATTTCATGGTCTCTTTTTTGTTAATATATATACATATATTATATATAATACATATATACATACCTACACACATCTATATATGCATATATTTCATAATATACATTACTAAATACAACCTTATTAGTCTGTATGTACACAAGAAGAATTCTAAGAACAGATGCCTTTTGGATTCTTAATGGTGAACCATGAAATAAAATGCGATATTTTAAAGTGGGACTTATTTTCCATTTTGATTGTTTCATTACTTGGTTATGTATTAGATAGACATGTATTCTCTCTATTTAAATTTGATCATTTTTAGTACAGTGAAGACAATAACAAAAGCAAAACAGCCTTTAAAATAACAGTTAACAATGATAGTGGAATTGCTGCATTTTAAATACCATTTTAAATATACACATGTTAATAGGTTTACTTTACCACTAATCCTATTAAATTAGATAGATGACTCTATTTCTGATTTGTACAAGAGGAAACGGAAGCACTGTTACATGAAATAATTTTCATTCATAATTATAAATAGGAACTAGAAAAGGCAGAATATAGACGCAACTAGGCCCCAGGAGTTGTTTAGCCAATTAATCTATTTTCACAATATGTCTTTTCAAATCTGTTGCTACCCCTTTAATTTAATCTCTTTAATACCCTTCTTTAATTTAAAAGTCACAAATTCTCCAAGTATAAGAAATCTTCCTTTGAGTTGATGGTCAGGGGTTTTCAATAGTCTCTCCAAACAATATAGGTCATTGCTTTTTTCCTTGGGTTGCCCCTGTAACTTGAATATTCAGGCTCTTTTCCAGAAGAATTGAATTAATGAAGCAGGAACTGACCTGAAAGCTTTATCTCTGAGGACTGGCTCTCATAGTCTTCAACAGAACTATGTAAGCTGCCAGGGGAAAAAAGTAACTCATAGTCTTTCCAAGATGTAAAACCTGTGAACCACAGTAATAACTACTATGGCAAGGTATCATCAAGAATGTAATAGTGGCAATTACATTTGGGGAACCAAAAGGTGTCTAATTAAACTTGTATCCTACTCAATAGGAGAAAATTTATGCTTGGTACTGTAAACTCAGCCAAGTACCCATGGCTGGTGATGTCAGGGACCCTAAAGAACCTACCATTATTGACACTTTCTTAAACTGATATGATTTCTAACTGCATTCTAAATGCCTATCATATACCAATAGAGAAACAGAGCTTTCATGTCAAATAAACTTACTTCTATAGAAGGAGACCACTACAGAAATCCACAAGTTGTCAAACTAAGGAGAACTACTGACTATAGTGCCCAAACTCAATTGATACATCTACAGCCCAACTACTACCCACAAGGCTTAGGAAATATCTAAGAAGAGGGTATGAGAAGATTATAATACTAAGAGGACCAGGACATCTACTGCAAGATAGCTTCTTCTATATATGACAGGGAGACTGCATTCATGGATGCTCAACAATATGCTCTCACCAAGACAAGCACAATAAGAACACCAATTAATATCCCAAAATGAGTGGGGAAAATATCATGTTGTCCCACACCTAGGGGAAAGGTCAACAGGCAATCAACAGCTGTTCAGAGATGGAGAATTCATTTTCTTGAGACATGAACCCCCTGAAAAGTTATTCAATCTTAATGAGACAGTCCTAAGTGGGGACACATGCACACACACACACACACACACACACACACTCAAGCACACATGCACACATATCAAACACAGAAAACATTAAGTGTAACCTCCAAGTTGTATTTATGTATTTATATCTATGTGTCTATGTGTCTTTGTATGTGCATATATTTGATAACTAAAGAAGAAAAAGATCATTAATTTGAGTGGAGGAGACCCAAGAAGATTAAGAGAAGTGAGTGTGAGGGGTAGATGTACTGTAAACATAATATGTATGCATGAAATTTGTAACACACACCCCAAAAGAAAAATATGGTATGTATTTACGTATAGATGGATATTAGATGTTAAGATGATGATGATGATGATGATGATGATGGTGATGATGATGATGATGATGATGATGATGATGATGATAATACAATCGATGGACCCAGAGAGGTTAGGTGAAGAGGAGGGCTATAGGAGGGACACATTAATCTCCATGGGAAAGAAATTAGATTTTGCAGGTGCATTGGAGGCAGGTGGGGATGGAAACAGAAGGGGTCAAGTGTATAGGGAGAGCATGTAAGAAGAGGACAAATGGAGTGACAGCAAAAATTGGGGACATTGGAAATGATGTGGAAACCTAGCACAATGGAAACTTCCTGAAATCTATGAGGGTGACACTAGTAAGAACTTCTTCTAGTGTTGGAGGATATGGAGTTTGAACTGGCCAGCTTTTGTAGCCAGGCAAGGCTTCTAGTGGTTGGACTGGGTTGTACGAGGTTGAGCTGTTGACTGAATGGAGATCCAGAAGCAACCCAGGCTTGTGTTAGGTTGGACGATCACTCTCCAAACATTGATAATGGTGCCCCATTGCTGAGGACAGCATCTATGTAACTCACTGAATGTAAAGGGGTTACACTGGTGCCTGTATGAACCCTTTACCCCTACATTCTAGTCTATTTGGTGAGAGAGGGTACTCTGGGATACTAAAGGTGAAACCTGGACAACATCCTAGCCACCAAACTTTCAGCCTACAGTCTGTCCTGCCTGCAAGATATGCTGGGGCAATGGTGGTGCAGAACTTGTGGGAGTGGCCAACCAATGTTTGGTTTAACTTGAGTTCTATGCTATGCAAGGGAACCCATGACCTATATACACTGCCTGTGTGGGCAGGAACCAGAGACTGGATAGCCCAGAGACCTAGGGTAGAATCAAACACGACTGGCAAAAAAAGTCAATGAAGTGATTGATTACTAATGACATTATTGCTATACTCATAGATTGGTGCCTAGCCCAATCATCATCAGATAGGCTTTGCCCAGAAACTGAAGGAGACAGATGCATACCCACAGCCAAACAATTGGCAGAGCACTGGGAATCCTGCAGAAGAAGGAGAAGAAGGATTATAGGTGCCAGAGCAGTGAAAGACTCCACAAGAAAACTGATACCATCAACTAACCTGGCTTCATAGGGACTTACAAAGACTGAACCAACAGTTGGGAAACCTGCATGGGACTGACCTAGGTACTCTGCATATATGTGACAGTTGTGTAGCTTAATCCTTGTGTGTGACCCCTGATAGTGGGAAGAAGACCTGTCTCCAACTCTTTTACTGGCTTTTGGGATCCTACTCCTCATATTGGGTTGCCTTGCTCAGCCTTAATACAGTGAGGTGCCTAGTCTCATTGCAACTTAATATACCTCCCCTCCAGCCCCACTCTTTTTCTATCTCTTATAAGAACAGAACAGAATTATAAGAGATGACAATGAAATACAACAAAATAAATATAATAAAATGAAGCAAAAACTGCTATATCTAAATTGGACATGGCAGACCAACAGAAGGAGATAAGTCCCAAGGATAGGCAAAAAAGTCAGAGACCCACTTGCTCATACACACAGGAGTCCCATGAAAATACTAGGCTAATAGTTATAATATATACATAGTGGACATGGTGCAGACACATGGAGTCCCTGTTCTTGCTGCTTCAGTCTCTACGAGCTCATATAAGCCTTTCTTAGTTGATTCAGAGGGCCCTCTTCTCCTGGTGTCCTCCACCCATTCTTCTTCCTCTAACAGATTTTCTGCCTGATCTTCCTCGGGATTTCTTGGGCTCTCATGGGGAGGAATTGGATGAAGATATTTCACTTAGACTCTCCAGAAAATGTCTGACTGAGTCACTGATCTACAAGTATAGCAGAATATCATTAGCAGTCATTTTATTAATACTTTTTCTAGACCGTTTTTTTTTCTAGTGTTCGGTTTTTTCCTAGGTCTTTGGGCTATCTAGCCTCCTCTGCTTCTTGTTTACCCAAGCAGTGTCCTACGTGGGTTCACTTACATAAAGTGCTCCCTAAATAAAATAAGACAACGGTTGGCTAGTCACACAAGTTCTGAGCCACCATTGCCCTAGTATATTGTTCAGGCAGAAGAGATTGTAGGTCAAAATTTTTGTGGGAGCATTAGTGGCCACGTTTTTCTTTTGGTAGCCCACAGAGTACCTTTCTGCACCAAACAGACTAGAATGTAGGGATGAAGACTCCATGTAGTCACCAGCTGGACTACTCTGTATTCAATGAATTATGTGGGTGTTGTCCTCAGCAAAGGGGCCCTGATGTCAGTTTGTAGAGAGCAACCCTTTGTCTTAGCAACAGCCTGGATAAAGAATATGTGATACATTTACACAATGGAGTATTACTCAGGTATTTTTTAAGTGACATCATGAAATTTGCAGACAAATGGACAGAACTACAAAAAAGCATCTTGAGTGGGGGAAGCCAGACCCAGAAAGATAAATATGGTATGTATTCACTTATGAGTGGATATTAACCATTAAGTAAATGATAACCAGAGAAGTTAGGTAAAGAGGAGTGGTCTAGTGGGGACATATGGATCTCCTTAAGAGGGGAAAATTGAATAGATTTTATGAATGCACCGAGAGCAGGTGTAGATCAGAGTAGGGGATCAGGTGTGGGGAACAATGGAGTGCAAGGAGAGAGAAAGGTGAGAGCCAGCTGGAATTGGGACTATTCTAGGCAGGGTGTGGAAACCTAGTGCAGTTGAAATCTCCTGGAATGCATGAAGGTGATCCTAATGAGGAATCTTATTAATGGGGATACAGAAAGCCTCAGCTGGCCGTATCTTGCCTGTAGATGAGGTTTCCAGTGGTAGGATTGGGTTGCATTCAATTGAATTGCTGGCAAAATGGGAACCTGTGGAAATTGCCAAACAAGCCTGCTCAGATTTTTAACTTCCATTTTTGTCCTTCTAAAGCATGGCTGGGACTCCAATGGTGTGCTTTTCAATTTCTACTATATTTTATAGAACTGACATTTTAATACAAAATTTAATATCTAGTTGATATTCAACAAATAAAATGAAATCAGAGGGATAGAAAGTTAAAGGTCCATGGCCTGAAAAAAATGTTTATATTTTAAAATATTCTTCATATACTTATGTATTCCGGATTCTTATTATTTCTGTCAAGGTTAATACATATAAGTGATCTGTGTCACTCTCAGAGTACCCAGAGACAAAAGTCGTGAATTGTATAGTTAATTCAGTCATCTATTGAAAAGGTAAGTCCATGTTGTGCATCCCAAACTGTCTTAAGCACCGGGCACACAGAAATGAAAATGATGTACAATCTCTGTCAAAATATTCTTTATATTCTTGCAATGTAATGAAAGAAAACACAAAAATAGACAGAGAGTGTTAGGGATCAGTTATAAAGAATGGAGTTGGGAAAAACGTCAGAAATTAGGTAATATTTTGGGAAAGACCTGTCAACATTTGAATGAAGACACAGTGAATGTCAATGCAGTGATACAGGAAGAAATAAGTCTGGTGTATTTGAAAAAGCAAAAATAATAGTGCAGTTAGTACAAGTTGAAGGTCGTTAGGTATGATAGAAAATAAAGTCACAGAGCAAACGATAGGAAAATGTTTTATGGGGCTTTGGAAATCAGATGACATGACAATTTTGGTTTCAGCCATTAAATATGGTTAGTAAAACTCATAGAGAGTCTATCATATGCACCCACACTTTTTTAATCATCATTTATCTCTCCTTACTCATCCAATTTAGTATCTCATATTTTCTAATTTATTATTCCCTTATTCATCTCTTAAGAATTAGCTTGCAAAGTTACAAATCCAGAAGTTTCCTTTCTGTTATTAAATTCAGTAATTCAGTAATTTCCTTCTTAAATCTTGAATGACCACTTTGCTAAATTACAGAATTTTTTTATGTAAAATTACATTCTTCTACATCTTGCTTCACATTCTTTCAGATTCTGGTAAGAACTCCTGTCATTCTAATTGACCCTACTTTATAATTTTGTGTGATATTTCAGTTACTGCTTTCAAACAATATTTGTCACTTGTGTTTTTCAGAATTCTTTAGATATTATTTTTATTCTTTGATATTTTTATTTGTTTATACAATGTTTCTTCACATCTACTCTGCTCCCAACAGAATCTCCTAACCCATCGCCCTCCTAAACTTTATGATTTTGATTTTTATTATTTATTTTTTAGTTAGTTGGTTAGTTTGATAACTAGTTAGTTTTGATCCACTAAATTCAAACACATGAGTGTGGGATCATCTACTGGAATGTGGGAAATCAAATAGTGGCCAGACTCCCCCCAAATCCTCTCCATCCCATAATAGACATAAATGACCTACAGCTCCTCAGAGTAGAGCCTTTAGTTGAGGCCTTAGTATCTCCACCCCTCAGAGTTCTTTAATTTTTTTAAAAGACTTGATTTTGTAGAGGCCTAGTATAATTAATCACTTATGCACCCAAATTCATGTGTGCAACAGTCAAGTCATGTCCAGTAGTTCAACGAACTCCTCCCTGTACTTCAGCTCTTACATTATTTTCATTCAAGCTTCTAAAATATTCTCTGAGCTTTGGGGTACAGGAGTTTGATATAGATGTCATATCTGTGAATGAGAATCCACTATTGTCTACTCTCAGCCCATTGAATAGTGGTGAAACTCCATGTTAACCACAACCCACAGCAATAATAAGCTTCTCTGATGAAGGCTGAGAGTAGTACAAATCTGTGTCCACAAACATAAATATTTAGAATGTAGTTTGAGAACACAATACCTTATCAAAATAACAACAGTAGGTTTTCTGCTATGGTCCATAACACACTCTTCGATGTTTTTTATCTTGGTTACAGTAACTAACGAATTCTTGATTTGATTATTATTATTTTTTTTTGCTGGTATGACTTGACTTTACACATCTTTTTTTTTTTTTTTGGTTTTTTGAGACATGGTTTCTTTGTGGCTTTGGTGCCCGTCCTGGAACTAGCTCTGTAGACCAGGCTGGTCTTGAACTCACAGAGATCTGCCTGCCTCTGCCTCTCGAGTGCTGGGATTAAAGGCGTGCACCACTATCACTTGGCATATTGCTAGTACAGTTTCTGATTAATCTGAATGACAATTGAGTAGGCTAACTTAGTTTTTGATTGCTGTTTTATTTGAATTGAAAATTCCGGTAAGTGGTTAGAATTTAAATTGCTAAGAAAATACACAATGACCACAGCAACTTTTATAGAGGAAAACATTCAATTTAGATGGCTTAGAGTTTCAGAGGTTTTGTCCATTATCATCACGGTGGGAAACCTGGTGGCATGAAGGCTAGAGAACCAGCTGAGAGTTCTATGTCTTGATCTGAAGGTAATGGGAAGTGAACTGTGACACTGGATGTAGCCTGAGCACAGGAGACCCCAAAGCCCAGCCCCACAATGACATACTTCCTCCATCAAGGCCACATCTACTCCAAAAAGGACACACCTTCTAATGGTGTCACTCCTTTTTGGGGCCATTTTCTTCAAACAATGATGTTCCACTTCCTGGTCCCCAAAGTCTTGTAACCATATCATAATGCAAAAAAAAAATGCCTTCAGTCCAAATTCAAAAGTTCCAATAATCTATAACAGGCTCAAATTTATTTAAAAGTCTAAAGTTCTCCAAGTCTCTTCTGAGATTCATGAAATATCTTAATTGTAGTCCCCTGCAAAATCAAACTAGAAAAGTAGATTACATACTTCCAATGTATAACAACACAGGACAGACATTACCATTCAAAATTACAGGGAAGAGAAAGAACACAGTGAGGAAATATTGGACAAATACAAGATGAAAAAACAGCCAAGCAAACCACAAATTCTGCATTTTCATATCTGATGTAGAGGTCCTCTTCAAATTTCCAACTCTCTTCAGCTTGGTTGACTGAAAAACATTTGTTTTTCTTGCATTCATTACATTCCTTCTTATCAGCTCTTCTTATCAGGTATCTCAAGGCTTTGGTATCTTCAATGTCTTAGGGTCTCCAAGGCAATACACACGTCACCTTCACAAATTTAGGCAATGGCCTCTCTAGGTCATTCAGGGACACCCCTGACACATGCCTGACCTCAGTGGCTTTTCTTTTCTTAGTAACAGAGGAATATTCCATAATCCCTTTCTTCTCCCCTTAAAGCCAGAACCACGTGACCAAGTTCTGCTGCTTGCTGGAACTGGAACATGGGCCTCTCATTTAGTTATAGCTTTATCAGCTTTCTGATTTTGATGGTTTCCTTCACTACTTAAGCTTGGCTGTCCTTAAACTCAATCTGTAGACCAGACTGGCCTGAGATCCACCTGCCATTGGCTCTGGAATGCTGGGATTAAAGGCATGCACCACTACACCCCTTTTCACAAGTTAAAACTTAGCTGGGTTGGACTTTGCCATGAGGTCACCATTCCCCTTATTCCATTTCTTAATCTGTTTATCTCCTTGAACACAGGATTTAGCACCATTCCTCTTCCTGATGCTCCTTTTCTCCTCAAATTTTATATTTTTGGCCAGGCGATGGTGGCGCACGCCTTTAATCCCAGCACTCGGGAGGCAGAGGCAGGCGGATCTCTGTGAGTTCGAGACCAGCCTGGTCTACAGAGCTAGTTCCAGGACAGGCTCCAAAGCTACAGAGGAACCCTGTCTAGAAAAACCAATATATATATATATATATATATATATATATATATATATATATTTGTATTTTTCCTTTGTTTGCCATTCTCCTTTTAATATACATATTTAATAGAGTTAACACTAGTAAACACACAACGGAGTCTATACTTGGCTATTCTGAGATTTCCTTAGCCAATGCATTTGACTCAAAACTCTTTACTTTAGCCTCAGGAAGACTTTTCAGACAAGGGCTAAAAGCAACCACATTCTCCCCAAAATATCAGGAAAATAATTTTGAAGCAACATACTAAAATTCTTCTCCTCTGAAACCTCTTGAGCCATGCCTCCTACAGTTCATCAAGTGGTCACATTCAGCACCACCGTCTTCCGTAATCCTACTAGTATGGCTCCCTAAGCCCTTAACGCATTTCACTAAAATAAAACAACAAGACCAGAAGTAGCTTGTGGGGAAAGAAAAGGGCTTATTTCATCTTTAACCTTCAACTGATAGTTCATCAACAAAGGAAGTCAAGGCAGGAATTCAAAACAACAACGTGGAGGCGCAAACTGAAGCAGAAGGCAAGGAAGAATGAAGCTTATTGGCTTGTTTGCTGGCTTGCTCACCCTGCCTGATTGTGATCCTCACATCCACCTAAGCATGGCAACACCTACAGTGAACTGGGCACTCGCACATTAATCATTAGTTAAGAAAGTATGCCATAGGCTTGCTCCCAGGCCAATACAGTGCGGTCATTTTCTCAATTCATGTTCCCTCTTCCCATATGAGTCTAGCTTGTGTCAGGTTGACATAAAAACAAGTGAAAACAGCTATTTTTAATTAGAAGCATTCTCATAGGCTCTGTAATTTGAACATTTATTCAGCAGTTATTTGTACTAAGACGTATGGCCTTATTTCAGGAACAATGTCACAAGGTGTGGTATTTAAGAATTTAAAACTCACAGCATTTTTGGTTTACTCTCTCTGGTTTGGGCTTGAAATTTAAGATGTGATCTCCCAGCATCTTATTGCACTTCCATGTTTGCTGTTTGTTGCCGTGTTTGCCAGCCATGATGAATACTTACTTCTCTGGAATCATAAGCTCAAATAAATTCTTTCTTTTATAATTTACCTCACTCATGGTATTTTTATTACCTATAACTAATTGTCATGCTTTTCCTGGGAAATACTATTTCTCCCATTCTCAGCTTTCCTAAGTAACAAACAGTTCTGTGTCACTTTTACCCATCCATGCTAACACGGATGCTATTGTTGTCATCCTTGTTCATCTCATGTTTTGGCAAACATTTTGGTGAAACTTAATGAGTGTCATAGATTCTCTGACATTTATAAAAGATGCAATCTCAGAACAAATTTTCTGTTTCTCTAGCTCTTAAAATCTTTCTCTAGCTCGTAAATCTTATGCAATGATCTCTAAGGCTAATGTGTAGGAGTACTCTTATAGGTGTATCAGTTGGGACTGGGCTCCAGGCACTGTACTTTGATTTCTTTTGGGGTTTCTATAATGTTGTCTGTTGCAAAGAGAAGATCCTTGTTGGAGATCAAGAACTACAGTTAACTGTATATATAAGGATAAATAATTAGAATGTACTTAGGGATTATGTTGGTTTAGTAACCTTGAGGCTGTGGTTTCCCCTTCAATATCTTTGACTTTTCTAGTCCTGGGTAGTTGGCTAGGTTTCTAGTACCAGAAATGCTTTCTCTCTTTTTCAACAGGACTTAAGTACAATCAGACAGTTGTTGATCACCACCAAGGGATGTGTACCACCAGTTCACTCTTAGAGTTGTCATACTGAGTTGATCATTGTGTACATAGTTGGCATAGTTGGGTAGGACTCTTAGTTGCTTCCTTCCTTTGGACATTTTATGGTTTGATACCATGAAAGCTAATTCTCAAAGAAGAAAATTTTAGGTCTGTTCTAGTTTTGGTACCTAAGTGACTGTATCCAAAGTGGATGGCATCTTCAGCAATAGAGACTTACTTCCACCTCTGGGGTAAGGAAGGGTCATAGTATCAGCCTAGAATATTTTAATAGTCACTTGGACAACCCTACCCAACACCTGGAAAGAGGTCTTCTCATGCCTGGTGTCTACGTTTGTTAGCCTGTGACTCTTAGAAGAAGGACTGTTTGAACAAATGTGACATTTTTATTTAAACTGTTTATGTATATGTATTATAGATATTTTAGGTAGATAGGTAATAGCATGATTGCTTAAAACTTTTTCAGATATCGTTATTATTATTATTTTACCCTTCTTCATTCTTTTTTCTGTACTTATTTCCTGCTACACTTCCTGATTAGAGCATCAATGCTATTCCAATTTCCCCCTTCAAATCACTTGTAAACTGCCATTCCTTCTTTATTGTTACTCCCCAACCTATTCCATAATCATTCTTTTTACCCTCCCCCCAGCTTCTGCAGTGACTCTAGGTTATATATTCATGTGTGAAGATTTAAAGTTAGAAACCTTAAAAATGAAAGAATATGTGACATTTGTCTTTCTGGGTCTGGATTACCTCATTCAATATGACCTTTAGTGGTTTCATTTTTTTATCTGCTAGGTTCATGATTTAACTTTTTTCTTACAGCTGATTAGTATTCCATAATATATATGTATCACATTTTTATTATCCATTTGTCAGATGAAAGAAATTTAGATTGTTTCCATTCCTTAGCTATGAGCATCTGTGGAGTAGAATGTTGACCCCATTGGGCATATGCATGGGAGTGGAAGAGCTGAGTCATATGGTTTATATTTATTTTTAGCAGTTTGATAATTCTCTATACTAATTTCCAGAGTGGTTGGACCAGTTTGTAATCCTACTAAAAGTGAATTAGGGATACTGTTTCACTCACATTCAGCATTTGTTGGTGGTCATTTTATTGAACTTTACCTTTCTGATTGGAGTAAGATGAAATCTCAGAGATATTTTTTTCATTTGCATCTAGTGTCTTTATCTCTTTATTCAGAGGTTTCAAGTTTTCATTGTAAACTTCCTTCATCCTCTTGGTCAGTTTTATTTCTGGATTTCGTTTCTTTGAGGTTATTGTGAATGGAAGTATGTGTATGATCTCTTTACCTCTGTGTTGGCTGTTGGTATATAGAAAAGTTACTGATTAATATATGTTGCTTCTGTATCCTGACACACTGTTGAATTCATTACTTGGGGGATCGCTTATTTATAATAACATGTCATTTATGAATAAGAAAATTTTTCCTATTTATATTCCCTTAATTTTTTTTCTAATAACATTGTTCCAGCTCCAAGCACAATATTGAAAGAAAGTGGATAGTAAACAACCCTGTTTCATTCCTGGTCTGTGTGGAATTACTTCCAGTTCTTCTCCATTTATAATGATATAGGTTGTGGATTTTTTTATATATTTCATTATTATGTTGAGCTAGGTTCCCCTAGTCCTTCTCTTTGTTGCAATTTTATCATGAAGAGAGTTTAGATTTTGTCAAAGATTTCTTCCAAATCTATTGAGTTAATCATATGTTTTTTGTCATTAAGTCCATTTACATGGCTTATTATACATAGTGACTTGTGTTTGTTGAACCATTCCTACATTTCAAAAACAAAGCTACATTTGTCTTGGTGAATAATATTTATATGTATGTCTACATGTGGTTTGCAACTATTTTATTGAAATTAAATTTATCTATGTTCATTCAGGATATTAGCAAAAATTTTCTTTGTTTCTCTTTTGCTGCTTCCCTTGTTTGAGTATTAGAATAATCTAGAATTCAAAGAAAGATTTAGAAATCAGGTTTCTGTTTATCCCTTTATTTATGAATAGTTTAAAATGAATAGATATAGAGATTTTTGTTGGATTATTGCATTTTTTCAATTCCATTTCCATTTTGACTTGAGTCCCCTTAAATGTTTCTATTTCATTAATTCCGTTTTAAAACTCTGCATTGTCTTTATCATTTCCATCACACTTACATCTTTGTTTTCTTGAATACCACTCGGGCATTTATTCTTTGTAAGTTATTTCTTTAAGTTCATTGAACTGTTTTCTTTGTGTCTTCTTTAAACTCCTTGACTTCCTTTGTAGAATTTATTATTGTCCTTTTGAATTCTATATATTGCATTTCAGCTTGGTATGGTAATTCCCACTGACAAACATTTCTATAGGTCTGATGGGTTTTAAGGGTGAGATACTGCCTTAATCTTGTGTAATATTCATTCTTTTCTTTTTGTGTGATGAAACCTTGGCATCTGGGTTTCTTTTGTTAGTACTGTGCCTAATAAAAATAGAGCAGGTTAAAAGAGAAAAGAAGACTTAAGGATGGAGAGGTTGGCTATGAGTTAGGTAGAATTAAAGTGCATGGTCACAGAGGACTGGGATCATGTGCAGGATGTAAATCCTGGTCCAAGACAAAAGTTTGGGAGTAGATCTGGGCTTTGTGGAGGATGTGTGGAGAAGAGAATCAGTTGACCTCACCTGGATAGAATGAGGAGAAGGCTAAGCAGGATCTGGGTAAATAGAGAGTTTAGATATGGCATGAGAGAGGCCTGTGGGTTTTGGAGAGATGTTGAAGTTCTTAGCAGAAGCCTAATAGTTTGTTTATAGCAGTGTTAAGCAGAGGTGATCAGACTTGATGGAATCACTAGATATGGATTCTGAACTAGATCTTGGGTGTTGGGGAGAGCATGTGGAAGGAAGGATCAGATTTACACAGCTAGACCCTATAGAATGTTCAGGATCTGGCTGGCGGGAGATGTTGGATAGAGGATCTAGAAATTATTATTAAACAGATAAATTGTGTTGTAAAATAGGTTACTTATATATAAATCTGGAGTTCATAGAATAGGTGCTTCTTGAATTTTTAGAAACTGTGTATAAGGATATGACATACTTCAAGTATGTGTTCTTCACCTTTTCTTCTTATTACTTTTGTTAATATTGAGGCTCATTATGATATTTATGTATATGTATCATCATATTTTATTATCAAATTTCTTCTTTACCCTCATCTTCTCTTGTATACTATTCTTGCTGGTACTTAAATCATGTAAATCATTCGGTTATCCGCATTCATTTTATTTTCAGAGAATAATACTGTAACGTCATGTTTTTCCTCTTCATAGCTAAATTACAACCTAAAAATCCCAGCTTTTTCTGTAAGGAACACATTACCCTTAAAAATCCTGACATAGATAGTTTAATAATTATTTTGTTTCACAAGAATAGTGACATATAGCCGGGCGATGGTGGCGCACGCCTTTAATCCCTGCACTCTTGAGGCAGAGGCAGGCGGATCTCTGTGAGTTTGAGACCAGCCTGGTCTACAGAGCTAGTTCCAGGACAGGCTCTAAAGCCACAGAGAAACCCTGTCTCGAAAAACCAAAAAAAAAAAAAGAAAAAAAAGAAAAAGAATAGTGACATATTCACCTTATTTTAAGTAATGGAAAATTGTAAGAACTTGTAGAGATGTAAAACAACATAATATCTTTGCTTCAAGTGGCTCAAATTCTAGACCTAATTAGCTGTTGCTTTTTTTTTGCCAAGATCTCATAGAAATATGTTCTGGTGAAAGATTTCTGGCTGCCTTTCTACAAAGGAGGCAGATGATAAGAAACCTTCAAAGAAAATCCTAGCTATGAAAAATTCATCACTAAAATGACATATTTATTGGAATAGACATTTTATGTATTAATCATCTGTGTCATTATACCAATTTCTGTACATGTGTATCACTTATCATCTGTTCTTTGACTTCATCTTTCTTTGTATTTTCTTTTAATTATATTTAATATAGACTTTAAATATGGCTCAGGTGCTTTGATCTGGTTATTAACCTTTCTAATTTGAAGTTCTCTTAAGAATTTTCTCTAATAACCCTCCTAGTTTCTTATCATCTCTGTCTTTAGAATTAGGTAATTATATCCAGTGATACTATTTCATCTAAAAGTTTTTCTTAATTTGAGTGTTTTATCATATTTTCAGGTAGCTTTTTAAATTTTTTTGGCATTTGTTATTTTATTTAAGGGGATTTATTTTTTTAAGACAGCACCGTATATTGCAACAGATAACTTCTAAGTTATTTAATGGCTCAAACATGGTATAAGTTTCTTTAATATTGCTCAAACATGCAATATAAGTGATATCCCTCAAGTGATGTTGGTGGAGATCACTCATTTGTTTCCCAGCCACTCTGACTTGAAATAATCATGCAGAAACTATAGTATTTGCAATATTGTTTGGCCAATAATTTAAGCATTTTTCTGGCTAACTCTTATATCTTAAATTAACCCATTTCTATTCTATTTTATGTTTTATCAAAAAGGCTGTGGTCTACTGGCAAGGTTCTAACTGGCAGCTTGCATCTTTCTCCTCTAGTGGCTACATGGTGTCTCACTGACTCCTCCTACTTTCTCCCAACATTCAGTTTAGTATTTCTGCCTAGCTCTATTCTGCCCTATCACAGGCCAAAGCAACTTCTTTATTCATTAATCAATGAAAGCAACACATATAGAGAAGGACTTCCCACACCAAAGTGATCATTTATACCCAAAATTCTTTTTATTTAGATCTTCCAGATTCAGTTCATAATTTTCTAAGTTATTGTGATAATCTCAACAAACCCAGTGGAAAGAATATATTACCAAGAGGGTTGGATGCAGTATAAACCACTTGCATACACATTGTTTTAGGGGGAGAGCAGCCTTCTGAACACAATGAACTGAGAAATGAACTTGAATGTGCACTCAGGAAGAAGGAATGAACTTTGATGGGTAGCTGTCTACATTTTTCCATACAGCTTAACTTTGTGTTTCTAAAGGGTGTTAAAATAATTGCATAGTTTTGTGAACAATGTGATTTATTTTAGATCTCACAGATGTTTCAAACATTTAATTTGAAAATGTTTGAAAAATTGTTGTTTTTTTTTTTTTATTTTTCAGATTGCCTGGCAATAGTTGCATCAAATTGCTGTTTTACAAGAAAGTTATTTTTGGTAACAATAAAAACACTAATTTCCACAGCACCAATTTAATGGTAAAAGTAAAATGCTGTGGATCCTGAGTGGCTGCAGTGGGCAGCAGGCCATGAGACCAAGCCACAGGTCCCTGAGCAGAGGCATGATGTGGGAGTGTCATATATCAATCTGTTGATTTCATTGGTTAAGCAATAAAGAAACTGCTTGGCCCTGATAGGTTAAAACATAGGTGGGAGGAGTAAACAGAACAGAATGCTGGGAGGAAAAGGAAGTGAGCTCAGAGACACCATGCTCCCCTCTCCCAGGCAGGCACACGTGATGAAGCTCTGACCCAGGATGGACATTGGCTAGAATCTTCCTGGTAAGCGCACCTAACGGTGCTACACAGATGATTAGAAATGGGCTAAATTAATATGTGAGAATTAGCCTAGAAGAGGCTAGATAGAAATGGGCCAAGCAGTGTTTAAAAGAATACAGTGTCTGTGTAATTATTTTGAGCAAAGCTAGCCGGGTGGCGGGACACAGCCCCACCACTCCAATTACAACAGAGGCAGGCAGCAGACCCCAGAGCAATCAGTTCCAGGCAGGGATGGCACACAAGACCTTGCTTCAGGTCTCCATAGGTGGCTGGTCGCGGGCAGCAGGCAAGAGACAGATGCAGAGTGAGGTTGGATATTTATTTAGTGGGTTATGCAAGAGAAGGGAGAGAAGGAGAGCAGAGAGAGAGGGGAAGGGAAGAGAGAGAATGAGAAGGGAGAGACAGAAGCTGCCTCTTTGAGAGGGAGAAAGAAAAGAAAAAGACTCAGCCTGAAAGCAGGAAGGAAGATCTGCCTGCCTCAGTTGACAGGGGAGAGAGTGGGCATGCCTTGTCTCTTAAAGAGACAGGACAATCCATTACACACATGTTGAAGGCACTTTGCAGTGATAAACCCCTTACTACAATCAGTTCAATCTCAGAAGTTAAGTATCAATATAATTACTCCAAGTGTTTTTGTATGTTTTGTCATTCAGAATTATATAATTGCTCCTTAACGAATGAAATTTTAGAGAATTAATAAGTGTGACTGTTAAAAGATAGCTATTGAAGCATCATTTATGATATCAAAAAACTGAAAATTATACAAAAAGTAGTATGTTTAATGTTATATTGTAACTAAAATAAAATGTACAGAAATGCTCGTGAGATCAGTAGGATACAGATTGCAAACATATTAAAGCAAACAATCGAAATGTTAGAAACCCTGTACAAATGTTAAACAGTGCTTATGGTTGAATGGTAAAATGTCTGTCTTTTTGATTTAGTTATATATTTTATAAAATCTCTTATTTAATTATATAAAAAATCAATCATTGGGGGTACTCCTTAAATCATGTCATTAAAAAAGAGTCAGGTAAGACTATGCTTCCTTTGAGTCTATTATCTACCAAACTTTTTTGTTGTTAATTAGCCTTTCTTTTTTATTTTTTATTATTTATTTATTTATTAAAGATTTCTGCCTCCTCCCTGCCACCACCTCCCATTTCCCTCCTCCTCCCCCAATCAAGTCCCCCTCCCTCATCAGCCCAAAGAGCAATCAGGGTTCCCTGCCCTGTGGGAAGTCCAAGGACCACCCACCTCCATCCAGGTCTAGTATGGTGAGCATCCAAACTGCCTAGGCTCCCACAAAGTTTGTATGTGCAGTACGATAAAAAAAACCCATTGTCATTGTTTTTGAGTTCTCAGTAGTCCTCATTGTCCGCTATGTTCATCCAGTCCAGTTTTATCCCATGCTGTTTCAGACCCGGGGCAGCTGGCCTTGGTGAGTTCCCAATAGAATATCCCCATTGTCTCAGTGTGTGGGTGCATCTCTTTCTTTCATTTAGTTGAAGGTTTCTTATTAGTTCTACTTCTATGAGTGGTCAAGATCAAAATAAAATTAGTTGGAGCAAGGAGGGACATTTCTACAGTATTACATTTAAACAGAGAAGTAAACAATCTCGGAGTCCCTACTGTGGTTAGAGGTTGGCAGCATAGGATGAGAATTGAACAGAAGTAGAAGTATCATTAGAAACAACACAGGCTTCCCCAAACTGGATGCTTTGAAGAGAAACTTGGTCCCCTTCAACTGAAAAAATAAACTCAGAAGAACAAAAGTAAATTTCAAATGTCCAGAACTGGCAGGGAATGCAAGGAGGGTGATGTTCTGAGGAGTTGGAGAGTCATTTGACAATTAGGATGAATTGAAGTCTCTACCTCTACTGGGTTCTCCTCAGTCCCTCCATTCTAGCATGAAGTGGATAACCTGTGCTATCCAAGAGCTGATCTGGCACTTGTAGATGCTCCAGACTGGAGGTGAATCACAATGGTTTGCCCTCTAAGGAGATGACAGCACTGTCACTTAGTTTTTATATGCCAGTGTGCTGTGGTTCTTGACCTCCTCATAGAACTATGCTTATAATTCATAATTGATCACTGTCAGTTTCTTCTTGAAAGAATCCTTGGAACTAGCAAAAATAATTTTGTTCTTAAAGGGTTCACTCTCAGGGTCCCAGAAAATGAACCCCATGTCCTCCTTCTTGCTCTTCTTGGCCTCATAGGTTGTATAGTGGAGAGCATAGTGGCAGTCCTTGTCTGTCTGTATCTTGAAAAAGATCGTGCAGAGTTGTTCACAGTTTCCCCCATGACTTCTTTCATGGTCTCCTTGCCCTTCTCTGGGATGCTGTTCTTTTCTTCCTTCTGGCAGACAAGCACTACCTATTTGCTTTCTTTACTTTTTGTGTCATTAAGTTCTTGCACACCTTTATGACACTGAACACCTGGATGATAACATCAGACATAACAATATCAGAGACCATGTTTCAATAAATGAGAGACAGAAACCCCCAATATTAGAAAATCTGTGATAAATACTCAATATTTTATGACATTATATTAGATAATCTGTCACATTGTGATTTCATTCAATAAATTTTGTTTAAAAGGTTTAGCACTCTGTACTCTATAAATTTTCCTCAATGAAAATGCATTTCTTGAGTAATTACAAAAAGTGTCTAAATCTTCAATACATTAAAATATTCCATTATATGATGGCCCTTAGCACAGTGAACCCTAAATGATGCTGACAAATGGGACTAGGTATTTATTTGCATAGACATTAATTGCAGATGCCTTTCAAGTTGTCCTCATTCATTCTATCCAGCAACTGGATGCAACCATAGACATATTGGCCTTTCACAAAAACAAAAACTTTAAATGAGGTAATTTCTGGCTTCATCTGCAGAGATTTTAGGTTGACATCTACCTGCAAAATTAATAACTCCATGCATTACATACTCCCAAGACCAGACCTTCCTACCACTATGAGTCTAACCAATGTCATACTCTATAAATATAAAACAGAGACCTTACAGTATATGTAATACATACAATGAGGCCAATCTAATCTGAAAAACAATCAGGAGAAATCAGAAGCATTTTATAGAGCTGACACAATTTAACAGTTGTTAGGAATCAATTTTATGCAGTTCTGATATTTTCCTAGGGTAAGACTTCATTATAGCTTGCATTGAATATTGCTCCAATCTTCAAAAAAATCTCCAAAAGATCTCTATACTCCATTTTTTCATGTCTCATATACTCTTTTCCCCCAGAATGTTCTCTGTAGAACATTCACCGAGCTATGAAAGGATTCCTCTTTTAATTATTTTTAATTTTTATTTTAATTTTTCATTCATTTTACATATCAACTATCATTCCCCCTTCCTCCCCTCTTTCTGCTTTCCCCACCTTTTCTAACCCCCCCCATTGTACTTAGAGAAGGTAATGTCTTCCACGGGTGTCAAAAAAGCCTGACATATCAAGTTAAGGCAGGACCAAGCCCTTCTCCCCTGCATCAAGGCTGAGAAAGATATCCCAATATGTTCTCATTCTCCATTCCCTCTTCTCTTTCCCACTCCCACTCCTAGTTTACTCAGGAGATATTATTTATTTTCTCTTCCTAAGGCAATCCATGTGTGTCCCTTTTAGGGTCCTCCTTGTTACCTAACTTTTCTCAGGCTATGGATTGTAGCCTGGTTATCCTTTGTTTTATATTTAATATCTACTTATGAGATATTTATCATCAACTAGTTAAGCAGTTATTAGATATACTAGAATGAATAAATAAGCAAATGTGCTAATGACCAAATCTTTTATTTCCCCATTTTTGTATATGATACCATTGAAGAACACAGAAGAGGAATCCTTCGTCATGGACATTGAGCAATGCAGTGACAAATATAAAAGTAGAACCTAGGATTTCTGATTCTCAGGCTGTTGTCTTAATTATGCACTATTTTACCTTCTGTTCCTAGAATGGCCATAGAAACACTTGTCAAGTAAAAGAAGACACCTGCCGTACCCATAGCACCTAACAAAGCACCTAGGAAGAGAGTTACAGGTCTTCCTTAGTTTCATGAGTTTTATCTGGAGAGTCTAACTTTTTCCACTCCTGTAATTTAAAAGTAGCACTTTCAGCAAAGTCATAATGACTTCTCTTTTATTTAGTATATCATATCTGCAATGGCAAATTTCTATGCTAAACCTTTACATGTGATATTTAATTTAATTTTATCAACTTTAAAATGTAAATGTCACTGCATTTCTCATTTTTGAAAATGAGATAATAAACCCATAAGTGAAATGACATACTACAATTAATACATTAAAAAGTCACAAAGCTAGAATTTTATATTAGATCTCACTCCACAATGTGTGATAGAATTCTCAATAGAAAGCCTTTTATTTCTATCCTTTTCCCCATCTCTGAGTTATTTAAATATCTTTATCATGTCCTTAGACAAACACACACCCACACATCACACCACACACACACCAGATGCTTAGAAGACAGGAACTAGGAAAATGAGAAATAATAACACTATTTACATTTGCTCCTTACAACAAAAAATGATAGAGACAACTTTAGAGTTTAAAATTAAATTTTATTTTCCTATTAAACAAAACCAACTAAAAATACGCGTTTACATGGGTTACCTGAAAAGCAAAAACTTTCTAAGTATCAAATTCTTTGATATTATTGAAATGCCATGGTATCACAGAAATCACATGAGTGATTTTTCTGCACCTTTCTTTAGTTCTTTTACCTAATTGAATGCTGCATAGATAAATCAAGGTAAAGGGTAAATGCTTTCACATAAGAATATGAGACATTTGTGTTCAAAGAAGTGTAATGCAGGCAATGTTGTTCAGTGGTAAAGTGGGAAAACATGAAAACTGCAAAGAACACAAACATTGGTTTGTATCTGACACGGAATATGTTTGATTTTTCAAAGCCATCATTCTCTTTTCTGTGGGTACTATATTCTTCCAATAATGTACCTACTGGAATAAGAAATTGTGTGTTGGGGGCATGTGGGAATCTTTGTAGTCCAAAGATAGTAAAAACTGGATCACAGTATAAAAGCTCCCAATAATTTATTGTATGTCTTTATATATTCAACTTTCCCCAGTAAGCCTTTCACCTACTCAAGCTGAACTAGATGATCTGATTTTTCAACTATTTCTGATTGCTGATATAGCAAATTGTCACAGATAAAGTGACTTAAAACAAAATAAAGCAAAAAAAAGTTGTTTTTCAGTTTATAAACTATATGTGTGGTGTAGGAGGTCCTTTTTTCTATGTGTTGCTTGTATTGGTTAATAAATAAAGAAACTGCCTTGGCCTGATAGGGGCAGAACTTAGATAGGCAGAGAAGACAGAATTGAATTCTGGGAGGAAGAAAGCAGAGTAAGAATCAGATGCCATGGATCTGCCAGAGACAGACTTGCCAAATCTTTCCCAGAAAGCAACTGCCATGTGGCAATACACATATTAAGAGAAATGGGTTAAACTGAGATGTTAGAGTTAGCCAATAAGAAGTTAGAGCTAATGGACCAAGTAGTGTTTAAATTAATACAGTTTCTATGTGGTTATTTCAGGTGTAAGCTAGCTGGGCAGCTGGGACGAACAAACAGCTGGATCCTGTGACAATATGTGTGACTTGAATCACATAGCAACCAAATTAAGGTGTTTACCTTCTAGAGATGCTAAGAGAAGATTCAGCTTCTTTGCTTGTTCTGACTTCAAGAAGTCATCTGTATTTCTTAACTCATATTATTCTCTTCCTTACATCTTCAAATACAAATAGAATAGTGGGGTTTCGTAATTTATACACTGAAATCTGGACACTTGTGTTTAAAGTAGTACCGCCCAAGAAGTCACGAATAAACATATCAATTAATTATTCACTTCCAAACCCAACTCCTCTTAGATGTATCTTCTTGGCTTTTCACACAACTTTGTATCCTTTTTTATTCATATATCATGTACAGTTTGGGCTAGAAATATATTCTTGGATATGTGATGTTCCAATGAAACATGGTCATCTTGCTAGGGGCTACATTCATTTTTTTTTATTTTTAACTTTCGTTTACTTTCTCTTTGTGTCTTTTACACGAAGAGAAAAAAGGGGGGAAAGGAAGAAGGTGGAAATCTCATCATAGGAGCTGCAGTGCATCACAGTGAGTCACATAGGAAACCCTTTTGTCCATAGATTTTTACATGTAACAGTTAATCAAAATAATCATTCCTCTGTTTTGAGGCCCCTGGTCTCTATTATACCATTGATGTTGGACTCCTTTTGTGTCTCTTCCTGAGCATCCTGTTGCTGCCCTATGTTGTGGAGATCCTACAACCCTCGGTCCACAGGACCAATCCACAGTAAAGGCAAGCAAATGGAAGTAAAAGAGTCCATGAGAAGGCAAAATGAAAAGATACAGATCCAAAGACCCACTCATTCATACACTCAGGAATCTCATAAAACACAAAATGGCAAGTAGTAATATTTATATAAATGACTTATATGATAAAAGTATGATAGGGTCATAGACATAAAAAAGATTAAAATTAAAAATTAAAAAGACAAAAACACTGATGTGACATTATGAGACAAGGAACCTCCAAACTTGGCATGAGTTCATTTTCTGTTGGCCTTCTAATGTTGGGCATATGCCTACCCTTAAAAGTAGTTGGTTTCCCCAGTGAGACTATCTTGAAGAAAACTGATAATTAATTTACAACTGGTAATCAATTTGAGATAGTATCTGTATTAGGTATGCTGGAGTGTGCCCTCTTCTTTCAGCTCTAGAACATCTGATACAGATCTGGGCAGACCCGGGGCAGGCCCTGGGTATGCTGCTTCAGTCTCTGCAAGTTCATATGTGTATTGGTCTTGTTGGTTTAAAGACTTCCTTAGAGTCTACCATCCCCTCAGGCTTTATACCTTTTCAGCCTTTTCCTACTTAGGGTTCCATGAAGCATGAGGGAAGGAATTTGGTGGAAATATCAATTTAGCATTCTAGGTCTGAGGTCTGTCACTCCCCGTATATTGTCTGGCTGTAAGTCTCTATATTTGTTGCCATCTGATGCAGGAGGAAGCTTCTCTGATGATAGCTAAACAAGGCACTGATCTCTGATTATAGCAGAATATCATTTGCTATAATAATTATTATATATATTAAATATATAGTAATTATATTAAATAAGTATAATAAGAAATATAATATTATATTATATTCATTTTATTGCTACAATTTTTAGAAAAGTACTATTTGGTTTTACCCTAGGTTCTTGGGCTATCTATTGTCAGATTCTTGATCACCTATACAAATTTGGCTATGAGTTGCATCATTTGGATTGGGTCCTAAGTCAAATCAGGTTACTTACTCCCACAAGATTTGAGCCACCAGTGCATAAGCATATTTTGCACAAAGTACACCACTGTAGATCAAATGATCTGTATCTAGTCTTGTGTTTATGTTTCTCTTTTAGTAGCCTTCAAAGTGCCTTGTGATAACAAAAATGCTACTCCATAGATCTGACACCTCGAAGTGGGTACTTGTTTCATCTCTACATGTACAATTAATTGTGTAGTTTTTTTTTTTTTTTTTTTTTTTTTTTTTTTTTTTTTAGCAATGGGGCCTTGCTGTCAAATTGTGGGGAGCAATCTATATAGTCTTGACAACAACCTGGATTGTTTGGGGGATTTCCATGGAATAACTTTGGCCAACAGCTCAATTAATTGCAAACCATTCCAAGCACTGTAAACTTAATTTGGTGACAAGAGATGTTTAGTTGGGGCTCTGTCTCCACTACTCTTTGGTGATTACATTTAGATTGTCAGAAGGTCCTGGACAGATGTTTTACAGGCACAAAGGGACCATGGGTGCCCACCCAGACTATTATACCCAACAAAACTTTCAATCAACATAGATGAAGAAGACAAGATATTTCACGGCAAAACCAGATTTAAACAATACTTAACCATAAATCCAGCCCTGAAGAAAGAACTAGAAGGAAAACTAGAACCCAAGGAACTCAGTTAAATCTATGAAAATGCACGCAAAAGTTAATCTCACAACAGCAAACACAAAGAAGGGAAACAAACACACTATCATCACCACCACCAAAAACAAAAAAAAAAATAACAGAAATTTAGCAATCACTGGTCAATAGCATATCTTAATATCAATGGATTCAGTTTACCAATAAAAAAACAGAGATTAACAAAATGTATACAAAAACAAGATCCATTCTTTTGATGCGTACAAGAAACATAGCTCAGTTTCAAAGACAGGTGCAGCTTCTCTGATTTCCCTCTCTGCTTCCCTATCCTTTGTGTATAAGAGGGCGACTGATTCTTTGGAGTTGATCTTGTATCCTGCCACATTACTAAAGCTGTCTATCAGCTGTAAAAGTTCTTTGGTGGAGTCTTGGGGGTCTATTATGTACACTATCATATCATCTGCAAATAACGAAAGTTTCACTTCTTCCTTTCCAATTCGAATCCCCTTGATCCCCTTATGTTGTCTTATTGCTATTGCTAGAACTTCAAGCACTATATTGAAGAGGTATGGCGAGAGTGGACAGCCTTGTTGTGTTCCTGAGTTTAGTGGGATGGCTTTGAGTTTCTCTCCATTTAATTTGATGTTAGCTGTTGGCTTGCTGTATATAGTTTTTATTATATTTAGGTCTGACCCTTGTATTCCTAATCTCTCCAATACTTTTAACATAAAGGGATGTTGATAGATTTTTGTATGTTGAACCAGCCCGACATCCCTGGGATGAAGCCTACTTGATCATAATGGATAATATTTCTGATATGTTCTTGGATTCGGTTTGCCAGTATTTTGTTGAGGATTTTTGCATCGATGTTCATGACTGAAATTGGTCTATAATTCTCTTTCTTGGTTGAGTCTTTGTGCAGTTTTGTTATCAGGGTAACTGTAGCTTCATAAAAGGAATTTTTCAATGCCTCTTCTGTTTCTATATTGTAAAATACATTAAGGAATATAGGTATTAGCTCTTCTTGGAAGTTCTGTTAGAATTCCGCATTGAAACCATCTGGTCCTGGGCTTTTTTTGGTAGGGAGGTTTTTGATAACCTCTTCTAATTCTTCGTGACTAACAGGTTTATTTAGATTGTTCACCTGGTCCTGATTTAACTTTGGTATATGGTATTTATCTAAAAAAGTGTCCATTTCTTTTACATTTTCCAGTTTGATGGCATATAGGCTTTTGTAGTAAGATCTAATGATTCTCTGAATTTCCTCTGTGTCTGTGGTTATATCCCCCTTTTCATTTCTGATCTTATTAATTTGCGTATTCTCTCTCTGCCATTTGATTAGTTTGGATAGGTGTTTATCAATCTTGTTGATTTTCTCCAGGAACCAGCTTTTTGTTTCATTGATTCTTTGGATTGTTTTCTGTGTTTCTGTTTTGTTGATTTCTGCCCTCAATGTGATTATTTCCAGTCTTCTACTCCTCCTAGGTGAGTCTGCTTCTTTTTTTTTCCAAGAGCTTTCAGGTGGGCTGTTAAGTCTCCAATATGTGCTTTCTCTGTTTTCTTTAAGTGGGCACTTAGTGCGATGAATTTTCCTCTTAGGACTGCTTTCATAGTGTCCCATAAGTTTGAGTATGTTGTTTCTTTATTTTCACTGAATTCCAGGAAGACTTTAATTTCTTTCTTTATTTCTTCCTTAATCCAGGTATGGTTCAGTAGTTGACTGTTCAGTTTCCATGAGTTTGTAGGCTTTCTGGGGGTAGCATTGTTGTTGAATTCTAACTTTAATCCATGGTGATCTGATAAGACACAGGTGGTTACTAATATTTTTCTGTAACTGTGTAAGTAGGCTTTGTTCCCGAGTATGTGGTCAATTTTCGAGAAGGTTCCATGAGCTGCAGAGAAGAAGGTATATTCTTTCCTATTTGGGTGGAATGTTCTATAGATGTCTGTTAAGTCCATTTGCTTCATTACCTCCAGTATTTCTCTTACTTCTCTATTATGTTTCTGTCTGATTGACCTGTCCATTGCTGAGAGAGGTGTATTGAAGTCTCCTACTTCTAGTGTGTGTGGTTTGATATCTGCCTTGATTTTTAGTAATACTGCTTTTACATAAGTGGGTGCCTTTATATTAGGGGCATAGATATTCAGGATTGAGACTTCATCCTGATGAACCGTTCCTGTTATGAGTATAAAATGCCCCTCTCCATCTCTTCTGATTGATTTAAGTTTGAAGTCAACTTTGTTAGAGATTAGTATGGCCACACCTGCTTGTTTCTTAGGTCCATTTGCTTGATAAGCCTTTTCCCAGCCCTTTACTCTGAGTAGGTGCCTGTCTTTGTGGTTGAGGTGTGTTTCCTGTAAACAGCAGAATGTTGGATCCTGTTTTCGTATCCAATCTCTTAGCCTGTGCCTTTTTATAGGTGAGTTGAGCCCATTGACATTAAGTGATATTAATGACCAGTGGTTGTTAACTCCGGTCACTTTTTTAGTAGTCGGGTTTGTGTGTTTCCCTTCTTTGATTTGTGTTGGTGAAGGGTCTCTAGATGTCTGAGTTATTGTGGTCATTGTTGGACTCCTTGGTTAGTGATTTTCCTTCTATTACTTTCTGTAAGGCTGGATTTGTTGCTCCGTATTGTTTAAATTTGTTTTTATCCTGGAAAAATTTATTTTCTCCATTTATAGTGAACGAAAGCTTGCCTGGGTATAGTAATCTGGGCTTGCATCCATGGTCTCTTAATTTTTGCAGTACATCTATCCAGGACCTTCTGGCTTTCATGGTTTCCATGGAGAAGTCAGGTGTAAGTCTGATAGGTTTACCTTTATAAGTGATTTTGCCTTTTTTCCTTTGCAGCTCTTAATATTCTTTCCTTATACTGTATGCTTTGTGTTTTGATAATTAAATGGTGAGGGGGTGTTTTTTTTTATCCAGCCTATTTGGTGTTCTGTATGCTTCTTGAACCTTCATAGGTATATCTTTCTTTAGGTTGGGAAAGTTTTCTTCTATAATTTTATTAAATATTTTTTCTGGACCATTGAGCTGCACTTCTTCTCCTTCTTCTACTCCAATTATTCTTAGGTTTGGTCTTTTTTATTGTGTCCCAGATTTCCTGAATGTTTTGTGATGAGAGTTTGTTGGACTTGCTGTTTTCTTTGATCAGTGCGTTTATTTTCTCTATGGTATCCTCAGAATCTGAGATTCTTTCTTCTAACTCTTGTATTCTGTTGGTTATGCTTGTTTCTGTAGACTCTGTTTGTTTACTTAAATTTTCCATGTCCAGCCGGCCCTCTGTTTGTGTTTTCTTCTTTGCCTCAATTTCACTTTTCAAGTCTTGAACTGTTTCCATTATCTGTTTGATTGTTTTTCCTTGGTTTCCTAGGGTATCATTCACTGATTTATTCAATTCTTCAAACTTTCTGTTATATTTCTCATCCATTTCTATAAGGGCGTTTTTTTACATGCTGTTTAAGGGCATCAATCACTTTCATGAAGTCAATCTTTTCTACTTCTTCTTGATTAAGGTGCTCCTGTCCTCCCTTTGTGAGGTCGCTGGTTTCTGGTGGCTTCATGTTGCTTTTCAGCTTTTTGGGCGAATTCTTGCCTTGGCGTCTGCCCATCTCTTCTTCCAAATGCTCCCTAATGGATCTTCTTTTACTGGATCAGGTCTCCTTTCCTACCCAACGCTGGCTCTCCCCAATGTTGGCTCTCCCCAACGCTGGCTTTCCTGGTGCCCCAACGCTGGCTCTCCCCAACGCTGGCTCTCCTGGTGCCGAGAGATCAGGCCTCCGTGCTGATGGGGCAGCTTGCAAACAAAGTGCCTACCCTGCTTGGTGCAGGCAGGCCATAGAAGCAAAGGAACTCCCACCCACTTGGGTGCCCCGAGGATTCGAACCCAGTGCCCAGACAGGCTGGGCTGGGTGATGTTATGTGCCGAAAGAGGGCAGTGGGGCCGAAGTGGGGAGGGTTCTGGATGGAAGCTGGGTGGGCTAGGAAAAGAGGCGGTATGCCAGGAGTAGAGGCCCTGCAGAGAGCCCAGCTCGACCTCAGTCTTAAATGGCAATCCTGGCTTCATAATGAGAATGTGTCTGAGAGTTGCTTCCTCCCATTTTATAATCCTCTCTATGACTGCAATTAAAGGCGTGCACCACTGGGATTAAAGGTAGGCACCATGCAGTTTCTATGGCAACTAGTGTGGCTAATGGGATTAAATGTGTGTGCTACCACTGCCTGGTCTATAAAGCTGGTTAGTGCAACTGTTTTACTTTTCTGATCTTCATGCAAGTTTTATCTATTAAAGTACAAATGAAGTGCCACTACATTTGCTTAGAAGATCTCTGTTGTTTCTGCTATTGTTGACATCCAGTTTTAATCTGTATTGGTCAGATGGGATGCAGGGTGTTGTTTCAATTTTCTTGTATCTGTTTGTGATTTGCTTTGTGTTTGAGTATGTACTCTAGTTTGGAGAAAGTTCCAGTTCCATGTAGTGCTGAAAAGATGATCTATTCTTTTGTGTTTGGGAGAAATATCCCTTACATATCTTTTAAGTCCATTTGCTTTATCATGCCACTTAACTCAAGCACTTCTCTGTTTATTTTTGTCTGGATGACCTGTATAATGGAAACAGTGGAATATATAAGTCATCTATTATTAGTGTGAAGGTTAATATAGGATTTAAGCTTTAGGGATGAGTTTTATGAACTTGGGTGCCCTTTTATTTCGAGCACAGATGTTAAGAATTGCAATGTCCATTTGGTGGATTTTTTTTCTTGGAAGGTTATGCAATGAATGTGCTTTCTTTTCTCTTTTTTATTAGTTTTGTTTCAAGTCTATTTTGTCAGATATTAAAATGGCTACACAATCGTGCATCTTAGGTCCATTTGCTTGGAATATTTTTGCAAACTTTTACCCTGAGATGATAGCTGACCTTGATGTTAAGGTATGGTTTTTTGGTTAAAGCAGAAGGGTGGATCCTGTTTCTTACCATCCATACTGTTAGACTGTGTCTTTTATTGGTGTGTGGGTAAATTGAGACCATTGATGCTGGGAAGAGATATCAGTGAGCAGTGATTATCCATTCTTATTATTTTCGTATTGTAGTGTGTGTGTGTGTGTGTGTGTGTGTGTGTGTGTGTGTGTGTGAGAGAGAGAGAGAGAGAGAGAGAGAGAGAGAGAGAGAGAGAGAGAGAGAGAGAGAGATTTTCTCTTCTTTTTATTTGTTGGCCTAGGCTCATTTATTCCCTGTGTCCTCTGTCCTCTTGGGTGTGGTTAACCTCTTCAAGTTGAAGTTTTACTTCTAGTATGTTCTGTATCAGTGGACTTGAAGAAAGATACTGCTTAAATTGTTTTTTTAACTTGGAAAGTCTTTTTTCTAACTATTTTGATAAAAAGTTTTACTGAGTTTAATAGTCTTCATTGGCATCTGGCTAGCTTTTAGCATCTCCATTGAGAGGGCAGGTGCTAATTTAATATATCTGTCTTTGTATGTTACTTGGTTTTTCTTCATTGCAGTTTTTAATATTCTTTCCTGTTCTGTACATTTAGTGTTTTGGTAATTACGTGCCAGGGTACTTTCTTCTCTGGTGCAGTCTGTTTAGTGATCTGTGTGCTTCTTGTACCACATTGGCAACAATTTCCTTATGCTAGGTTTTCTTTTTCCTTTAAGGTTCTATTGAAAGTATTTTCTGTGTCTTTGACTTGGGTTTCTTTTCTTCCTAGACCTATTATCCTTAGATTTTGCTCTTTTCATGGTATCATAGATTTCCTGGAAGTTTTGGGGCCTGGCCACTTTTAGATTCCATACTTTCTTTGACAGAGGTATCATTTTCTTCTGTTCTTTCTTTAATGCCTGAGATTCTTTCTTTCATCTCTTGTATTTTATTTGTGAAGCTTGCCTCTGAGTTTCCAGTTAGAGTTTCTAAACTATTTCCAGATTTCCCTATTTGTGAAAGCCCAAAGAGGCCAAAAGTCAGAGAGTTTGGGACTTGTTTTCAGTTCATTCAAGGTTATTGTGCTTCTAACTCAAACAAAGTTCTCACCTAGTTGTAAATCAGAGTTCTGCTCTCTAAATGCTATTGTCAACAGATGTGGCTAGTTGCTAGATCTCATGTTGCTGAAATAGAGGAGTAGTTGTTTCCTACCTAAAGCAAAAGTCTAAGGATCCAATTAAGTCCTGGTTACATTTATGGAAATAACTTGGTATTTCACCCAGGGAGTGCTTTACCTACAGAGTGTTTGGTCTAGGGCATGAGTCGGGCATGAGCAATGAATGTACCCTGCAACTTTCAATTTGCATGTTAATACAGTCTTTTGTTTTACTCCTGCCTTTTGGGGCCAGAGATGTATTAACCAGTTGGAAATTAAACATGGGCAAATGTTCAGTGCTCACTGAAAAATTCCCTCCCAATACTATCCTACATGCTTCTGCGTTTTATTATTTTCATTCATGTCTTCATATTCTTTATTATAGTTCTAAATTCCCACACCTCCACTCTGGAGAAAGGTATTTTTGTTGAGGCTGGCCCCTGACACCTATTCCCTAATTTCTTCATTTATTCCACTTTTGTATTTTTTATTAATTAAATTTATTCATTTGTGTTACAATTTCATCCCAGTTTTCCCTGTCTCCTCTCCTCTCAACTCTCACTTCCCCAACTTCCCCTCTGCCCTTCCCCTCAAATTCACTTCTCCTTGATTCAGTTCAGAAAGGGGCAGACCTCCCATAGGTGTCAACAAAGCATGGCATATCAACTTGAGGTAGGATTAAGCTCCTCCCCTGATTTTAAGGTTTGGTATGAGGAGTAGGTTTCCAAAAGTCTGTTAAAGTGTCAGCAACATTCCCTGCTCCCACTTACAGGAGTTCCAAAAATAGCCCAAATTATACACCTGTTACACATATGTAGAGGGCTGAAGTTAGTCCCATGTGGGCTCCTTAGCTGTCAGTCTGGGTGTAATGATCAAGTAAAATTTTGTCCTTCTCAAAGATCTCTGATGCAGTTTGACAGCAGAGAGGTTTTGTCAGTTTAAAAGGACATCCTCACCAAACAAATTTCAGATCAAATTTCTCTTTCATGCTGCCTTCCATATTCTTAAAAATACTATTCATTGTACAAAAATATCTGTCACAGTCATTCTGACATAAATATGCTACTGTTTATACAATGCATATGTCTAAAACTTCTGTTTACACAAACCCCCAAAATTTTGTGAGTTCCAGGGAGCCAAACTGAAGGATCCACCTTAAACAGGTCAGATACATCCCCCTCAATTCCCTGGTCCTAATTTTTTTTCTTAATTTTACTTTGTCCTCTGTTCTGCCAGGACCATAAACAGGTGTAAGAGACACCAGATATTTCCATACCATAAACACCGGACAGGAGCAAAGAGAGCAGCTATGCCAGGTTGTGACCAGCACCCAGCCTTCTCAGGTTCCCCCCACAAATAAGCAGGAAGAAGTCTTAAGAATCCACTGCCCCAATTCCTTTAACCTGTAGTGTCTAACCTCCTGCCTCTTTATTATAAAAAAAGAGATGGGAATGTAATGATCTGTCTTTTTTTTTAACTTTTTTTTTATTGAGAAAAGGAGAAAAAAAACAAGTTTCCACCTCCTCCCAAACTCCCACTTCCCTCCCCCTCCTCCCACCCTTCTCCCCCTCCTCCCATCCCTCTCCCCCTCCCCCCACTCCTCTCCCCCTCCTTCTCCAGTCCAAAGAGCAGTCAGGGTTCCCTGCCCTGTGGTAAGTCCCAGGTCCTCCCCCCTCCGTCCATATCCAGGAAGGTGAACATCCAAACTGGCTAGGCTCCCACAAAGCCAGCACATTACATAACCCACTGAGACAGTGGAGCTGATCTATTGGGAGCTCACCTAGGCCAGCTGGACTGTGACTGAAGAAGCATGGGATGAAACTGGACTCTCTGAACATGGTGAACAATGGAGGCTGATGAGAGACCCAGGACAATGGCACGGGGTTTTATGATCTGTCTTTTTAAGAGACAAGCCATGCCCACTCCCTCCCCCATCTGCTGAGCCAAGCTGATCTTCAGCTGCCAGCCTGAGTTTCTTTTTCATCTTCCTTTCAGAGAGGAAGTTTCTGTCTCTCTCCACTTCTCCTCTTCCCCCTTCTGTCTCTCCCCTCTCTCTTCTTTCTCTCTTTCTCTCTCTCTGCTCTCATCCCCTTCTCACTTCTTCTCCATAACCCTCTGAATAAATATTCAATCTCACTCTGCATGCCGTGCCTATCCATATCTCTGTCTCTTGCCTGCCTGCCATGTGTCTCCCTTCCTGGGACCAGCTGCCACTCGGGGACCAGCAGCCATCTCTGCTTGGGACTGGCTGCTCTCAGGGCCCACTGCCTGCTGCCACATGGCCTGCTACCACCACTTGTGGACCTATGGCATTTCTGCTGCCTGCTGCCACTGGGGATCCTGCAGCAAATTTTATTTTTCCATTACACTGAGAGCTCCTATGAGCCTAGGTAGGTTGTTTCCGTTGGTTCCCTTGTGTTCACCTTGATCTCCCCACACATACTTGTACAATCCTTCTTCCCTCTCTTCAAAAGGATTCTTGGACCTCAGTCCAGTGCTTGGGTGTGAATTTCTCCATATGTTTCCATCAATTCCTAGATGAGGCTCTTGCTCTCTGATGACAATTAGGGTTGTCACCAATCTGATTAAAGAAAATGGTCAGTTCAGACTACCTATCCACTATTGCTAGGAGTCTTTGCTGGGGTCATCCTTGAAAGTCTTGAACTGGTTTATTCATTTCCTTCCACTGCATGTTTTTATTTTCATAGATTTCTTTATGGGATTTATTCACTTATTCTTAAAGGTTCTCTGTCATATTCATAGAGGCCATTTAAAATACTTGTTTGTGCTTCAACTATGTTGCATTTCTCAACCAAGTAAAGCTGCTGTGTTGTGATGGAGACATATTGTCCTGGCTACTACTGTGTTGCAATAATACAAGATTGCATCTAGGCATCTGGGTTTAGAATTATTGTAATTCTAGGTGCTGATACCTGGTTTTGTATTTATTGGGTGGGTGCTTTGTTCCTTGATTTCTGTTGTCATCTCTTTCTAAGATTGGAATGATGGATGTTTGTTGCCTAGTATGGAATTCTTTTGGAATCCTGCTAGGTGTGGCCACTGTGGGTCCTCAGTAGAATCTGTTCTAGGTATTAGGAGCAGACACCTAAGAGTGGGGATGGACTAGATGGAGATTGATGGGGGAGATTCAAAGGAGGTAGGAAAATAGGGTATTCTAACAGAATTTGCTTAGGGCCCTGGTAATGGGTACAGAGAATAAGAAGAGTCTACAACAGCTAATCTGTAACCAAGCTGGGGATGAGACAATGGGACTGGATTTGGAAGAAAGGAGGTAGATGGTATGATCTGCAATTAGTTTACCTACTTCGCTGGTCAGTGTATCCTACATGTTCCCAGAAAATGTCTCTGGAGTTAGGGGCTGGTACAAAGAAAAGTAAATTTGGAGTTTAAGATCTGTAATCTTACTCAAGATAGTACAGGTTCTGCTTGTAGCCTAAGTATCCTTTTCTTTTTTGGTACTTTGGGTGTCTTTATTGTTCCTCAAATGGTCCCCTTCTGGCATATGGTTGCTTTTCCATCATGTAGCTGACATTCCTACCAGCATAATACAAATGACATGGCTATTTTATACTTCTCTGCTTCATTCCCCTTCTCTAGGCAACTACAAAGATTTATGGTTTGCGTTTCCTGGGTTTTTTTTTTCTGTGACCATAATGATTGGTACCAGCACTACTTTAGACCCAATGACCACTAGTAGTTGCTTTTATAACTTGGTAAAATTAGCACACAAATAAGTATCCTAAGGTTTTAAATAAAAGAAGTCCAACAAATTGGTTTTTAAGGGATTTGAGTTCCTATCAAGACAGTTTCTCCTACCACGTTTCTACTATCTCTTGTGATCACAATGCTAACCTAACTAGTATGCTTTTCTAAAAGAAAAAGAATGACTGTGCACATTTAATTTTTCAGGTGCACAGATACCACAGGTACTCTTGCTCAGTTTAGGGATAGAATCATTTTATTATGGAGCTCAGCTCATTGCAAATAGGAATTAAGCATGTGTTTTTGCACACAGCTTGACTAGTAATGTCATCAAAATGGTCACAAGCATGTGACTTCATCAACGTCTTGTTAAAGTGACATATTTAATGAGGTGGCAAGCATAGGTCAAAATCGAAGTTCCCTAAAACTTTCTTCCTGGTAGCCTTGAGACTTCAGGTGATCACTGCAACCCTAGAATTTTCCGTGTGACAGGTATCCAATTACACACCTCAATCATTTTCTCCAAATAATTTTTGTCTTTTTGCTTTTCATGTTCCCAGATACCTAATGGCTTCATGGGAATAAGAAAGCTGGTTAAGACTCCAGCATGGGTTCTTTTCCTACATGATGAGGTCAATGCATTCCCTATGTGAGTCTAAGGAGGTGGATTCATTGGATTTTGACATGTAGTTTTCCATGATTTATGTCTTGGGTTGTAAAAGGAGAGTTTTAGCTTTCCAAGCCTTTGCCTCAAATATTAGCCAACTGCTAAATGAAGCTGACACTTTGAGATGGTTAGACCTGGAAAGCCCCTGTTAAGTTACAGTAAAACAGGACTGAGTATTGACACCGATGCCAATCAAACCCTAATTATGAACTGCCAGTTGCTAGAAAATCTGATGCAACAGGAAGAATAGCAGAATCAGCCTGCTCAGGCAGGAGACTGAAGGAATGCACTCTGTGAGGCCTTAATGCTTGTTGTTTCTGCCTGTTTCTACAGGCTTATTTTCTCTAGGTGAGATAACAATTCCCTTCCAAGACTTCTTTGTTCCTTACTTGTTTTCTACTTTGGTTTATTCCTCACCACACCCTGGATCTTCTTGTTTTTGATGTTAGTTTTCAATAAATGTGACATAGACAGGCTAAGGAAAAAGAACATTCTGATACACTCTTTTTCAAAGTCCTTTTAGATGTTATTGTTTTCTGTTTTCCAAATTCTCTAAGTTATGGAAACTTAAATCCAAGTTACATATGGAAAATTACACATGTAACAGGCTTTCATAATCCAGATAACTCTCTTTAAGTGGAAAATTCATCATGGGTGTTCATCATGCTTGTATCCAATCTAAACTGAGAAATGGAGTATATACTGACAGATTGTAAATTTGGAGGAAAATGTCAAAGCAAACATTTAAAGGCAATATTAGAATTTCAACCCACAATGGAGGTGCAACCCTCCCTGACTCATATAAGAAGTTGGCTGACTTCAATGATGCCTGAGGGTCACTGTTTATTCTGCAGGATTTTTGGATGTGGGGTACTCAACAGGCAGTCTAAGATTAACCAAGCACACTGCAGAAATAAAGTCACAGGTGTTGATCTTGTGTCGCATTGGTAAAATTGAATAGTCTGGTAGGCTCCCTTTCTTCATAGCCTCTAAAGAAATACAAAGAATACATGTTTCTGTCTTAAAGATAAGCAAAGCAGTAGGCCTCTTTTCAGTTATGGTGATCCATGAGCAGAGAATGTAGCTACAATGAAAACTCTCCAGAGACTGTTCTAGTGAGGAAGACAAAAACAATTTGGAAGACATCCCAATCTGTGTTCCTCCTTCCTTACTGAGATTTAGCAAGGCATCCCTAGACTGTTCTTTTGATTCAGACCTTTAATAAGAATACAAGTTATCTCGGATTTATTGAGATAGAGCTCAAAAAAGACTGGTATGCACAACAGACCTCATGGTAGTTGGTGGTTGGCTATGGTGGAATTTATTTTAAAGGTAAAGTACATTAGCTCATTAAAAGGTTAGTTGTTCTTCTTCTTTCTTCAGCATGGATTCATGTGAGACTTTTTACATAGGGTCAGTCCCATATTCTTAAGGGTTGATCCCTTAGCTGGGTTATTTACCTGCTCATCTGGAAAGCTAGGTATCCAATTAGGTCAGATATTTCATTATCTGGAACAAGATGAAATAGCTTTCCCCTAACAGGCCTTCAATGTTGTTATAATCCTTCTCCCATGAATAGATAATCCTAAATCATTTAGGAAACAGATCAGGCAGCATAACCCCCAAATACTTCTTTCATTACTGACTTTTAGCCAGGACAAGATCAAGAACATTTTCTACTTGTGGTCAAAGACACTGTCCATTAGGTTTAAGTCATATAGTGGAGCATTTATGAAGGTATGTTCCTAGAATTAATAGTATGGAATTTAGGCTGAGCATTTGGAATATGGAAACTTTAGAATGTTCTAGGGTGCTATAAATTTCAGGTATCTGACGACCACAGGCTATATATTCCAGTCTGTGTAGTCAAGAGTCTTTTAAGAATATTTCAGGCCATATAAACTTACATCTAACACACTGCTGAAAGGCAGCCTTATCTCAACCTTGACTGTGATTTAGTAAAATAAGAAGCAAATTATGCTGGAGAGAGGCCTCGACAGTTACTAGCATTTGCTGATCTTATAGTAGACTCATATTTGTTTCCCAGCACCCACATGAAGGCTCAAGACCATCTATAACTAGATTTCTAGGGAATTTGATACCTTCTTCTGAATTCTGTAGTCATTACATTCAGTAGTCCACATACATACATGCAGGCAAAACATTTATACATAGAAGTAACATAAATCTAAACATTTAAAAAAATATGAGACAATGAATTTTATTTTATGTCCAAGTTTAAGCCCCATTGTCATATCTATTGTCATTATCTAAATTAAATTCACATATTTGGCTTTTCATATTTGTGTTTCCAGGACACCTTCGCCAATATACATATCTCTATTTTTTATTAGTCCTAGACTTTCTCATCCAGTGAAGTGCTCCACAGTGTGATAAGGTAGACAACACCATTGGAGAGATGGGTCAGTGGTTAAGAGAACATAGTTCTTTTCTTAAGGAACTGAATTTAATTCATAGGACCAGGTGTCTTACAACTGCCTATAACTCAAGCTCTAGGGGATCTAACACCTGTAGCCTCTAGGGGCACAGGTATTTATTTACAAATACCCACACACATACACATAATTAAAATAGGTCTTTAACCCCAGTGGTGGTGGTGGTGCATGGCTTTAATCACAGCACTCAGGAGACAAAGGCAGGTGGATATCCATGAGTTCCAGGCTAACCAATTCTACAATGTGAGTTTCTGAGTAGCTAGAACCATTACACAGAGAAACCCTGTCTCGAAAAAAAAAAAAAACAAACAAACAAAAAAAGATATACAACTACACATCTCCTTCCAATTTATTTTTTGTTAATTTTTATTTTTCCATTTAATTATTTACACTTCCTTCCCTCCTCCCAATCCCCTCCTGCTCCCGGAAACCCCCTCCTCCCTTTTCCACCCTGCTTAAGATACAAGATTTTGTTATCAATAAATATATTAAGAGAACAAGAGCAATAAAAACTTTATTGAATTTGATGTGGATTCAAACTTCAGAATATGCCTAAAGTTCATTAATAATGTTCTTTACTTCCAGTATTTCTCATAGTCACCAGCAAGCTATTCATTCAGGTCAGCATTAGAAGAAATGCCAAAAGTGATACTCAAACTTACATGAAAACTAGTTAAAGGTCCCATCCAGTGGAATAAATTTAAATTCTAAGTACTCCATACAAAATTTCAAAGCACTCATTTGAGCCATTCTTGCCATCTAAATCATTCTTCCTTGTACTTCTAAAATATAACCAAATGCTGTGAGCAGACTCATCATATCTATTTTAGATGGGAAATTGAACAACAAACAGACACTATAGATACAAGAAACCAAAAGGAAAGTTATAAGAAAGTAATTTGTAGACATGTCTGAAGTTCCAATAGAGCTGGCAGGTTATACAGGTGTTACATAAGTAAACTTATATTCAACATTAGTTGTAATAGCCATGATTGGGGTTTCTGTTAATAGAATAAAGAAAGGCACATGAGATTATATAAAAATATGTAATTTAAGGACAAGACTGGTAAGTGCTATAAAGGAAAATTGTGTAATGGATGTGGATTAATTTATACATTCTCTGAAATTAATAATTAAAAGAATAAAATTCACTACAAAACTCTCACAAACAAGAATTTATAGCATATAAACTGCATAATAGAAGTCAGTCGATAAAATAACTTTCTTAAGAAGGGAGAAGCTTGGCAGCCTATCTGGGCGCTGGGTCCGAGTACCCGGGGCTCCCGGGCGGGCAGCAGTTCCTTTGTTTCTGTGGCCTGCCTGCACCAAGCGGGGTAGGCGCTTTGTCTGCGGGCTGCCCAACCAGCACGGAGGCCTGATCTTTCGGCGCCAGGAGACCCAGCATTGGGGTGAGTTTCTGGCCCACAGCGCCAGCCTGGGACGGGGAGCTCGGGGGTTTCTTGGCCCCCTGTCCTGCTTGGGCTCTCTGCAGGGCCTCTACTCCCCGGGTGCTGCCTCTTTCTTCCTGGCCCACCCAGCTTCCGTCCAGAGCCCTCCCCACTTCGCCCCCACTGCCCTCTTTTGGCGCGTGGCATCGCCCAGCCCAGCCTATCTGGGCGCTGAGTCCGAGTAGCCGGGGCTCCCGGGGGGCAGCAGTTCCTTTGTTTCTGTGGCCTGCCTGCACCAAGCGGGGTAGGCGCTTTGTCTGCAAGCTGCCCAACCAGCACGGAGGCCTGATCTTTCGGCGCCAGGAGACCCAGCATTGGGGTGAGTTTCTGGCCCACGGCGCCAGCCTGGGACGGGGAGCTCGGGGGTTTCTTGGCCCCCTGTCCTGCTTGGGCCCTCTGCTGCCTCTTTCTTCCTGGCCCACCCAGCTTCCTCCAGACCCTTCCCCACTTCGCCCCCACTGCCCTCTTTTGGCGCGTAGCATCGCCCAGCGCAGCCTATTTGGGCGCTGGGTCCGAGTACCCGGGGCTCCCGGGCGGGCAGCAGTTCCTTTGTTTCTGTGGCCTGCCTGCACCAAGCGGGGTAGGCGCTTTGTCTGCGGGCTGCCCAACCAGCACGGAGGCCTGATCTTTCGGCGCCAGGAGACCCAGCATTGGGGTGAGTTTCTGGCCCACGGCGCCAGCCTGGGACGGGGAGCTCGGGGGTCTCTTGGCCCCCTGTCCTGCTTGGGCTCTCTGCTGCCTCTTTCTTCCTGGCCCACCCAGCTTCCGTCCAGACCCCTCCCCACTTCGCCCCCACTGCCCTCTTTTGGCGCGTAGCATCGCCCAGCGCAGCCTATCTGGGCGCTGGGTCCGAGTACCCGGGGCTCCCGGGCGGGCAGCAGTTCCTTTGTTTCTGTGGCCTGCCTGCACCAAGCGGGGTAGGCGCTTTGTCTGCGAGCTGCCCAACCAGCACGGAGGCCTGATCTTTCGGCGCCAGGAGACCCAGCATTGGGGTGAGTTTCTGGCCCACGGCGCCAGCCTGGGACGGGGAGCTCGGGGGTTTCTTGGCCCCCTGTCCTGCTTGGGCTCTCTGCAGGGCCTCTACTCCCCGGGTGCTGCCTCTTTCTTCCTGGCCCACCCAGCTTCCGTCCAGAGCCCTCCCCACTTCGCCCCCACTGCCCTCTTTTGGCGCGTGGCATCGCCCAGCCCAGCCTATCTGGGCGCTGAGTCCGAGTACCCGGGGCTCCCGGGGGGGCAGCAGTTCCTTTGTTTCTGTGGCCTGCCTGCACCAAGCGGGGTAGGCGCTTTGTCTGCGAGCTGCCCAACCAGCAAGGAGGCCTGATCTTTCGGCGCCAGGAGACGCAGCATTGGGAGAGCCAACATTGGGGAGAGACAGCGTTTGGTAGGCAAGGAGACCTAATCCGGTAAAAGAAGATCCATAGGGAGCATTTGGAAGAAGAGATGGGCCGACGTCAAGGCAAGAATTCGCCCAACAAGCTGAAAAGCAACATGAAGCTACCAGAAACAAGCGACCCCACAACGGGAGGACAAGAACCCCTTAATCAAGAGGAAGGAGAAAAGATTGACTTCATGAAAGTGATTGACACCCTTAAACAGCATGTAAAAAACGCCCTTATAGAAATGGATGAGAAATATAACAGAAAGTTTGAAGAATTGAATAAATCAGTGAATGATACCCTAGAAAACCAAGGAAAAACAATCAAACAGATAATGGAAACAGTTCAAGACCTGAAAACTGAAATGGAAGCAAAGAAGAAAACACAAACAGAGGGCCGTCTGGACATGGAAAATCTAGGTAAACGAATAGAGACTACAGAAACAAGCATAACCAGCAGAATACAAGAGATAGAAGAAAGACTCTCGGATTCTGAAGATACCATAGAGAAAATAAACACACTGATCAAAGAAAACAGCAAGTCCAACAAACTCTCATCACAAAACATTCAGGAAATATGGGACACAATAAAGAGACCAAACCTAAGAATAATAGGAGTAGAAGAAGGAGAAGAAGGGCAGCTCAATGGTCCAGAAAATCTATTTAATAAAATTATAGAAGAAAACTTTCCCAACCTAAGGAAAGATTTTCCTATGAAGGTGCAAGAAGCATACAGAACACCGAATAGGCTGGATCAAAAAAAAAACATCCCCTCGCCATATAATTATCAAAACACAAAGCATACAGAATAAGGAAAGAATATTAAGAGCTGCAAAGGAAAAAGGCCAAATTACTTATAAAGGTAAACCTATCAGACTTACACCTGACTTCTCCATGGAAACCATGAAAGCCAGAAGGTCCTGGATAGATGTAATGCAGAAACTGAGAGACCATGGGTGCAAGCCCAGATTACTATACCCAGCCAAGCTTTCATTCACTATAAATGGAGAAAATAAAATTTTCCAGGATAAAAACAAATTTAAACAATACGCAGCCACAAATCCAGCCTTACAGAATGTAATTGAAGGAAAATCACTAACCAAGGAGTCCAACAATGACCACAATAACTCAGACATCTAGAGACCCTTCACCAACACAAAACAAAGAAGGGAAACACACAAACTCTACGACTAAAAAAAAATGACCGGAGTTAACAACCACTGGTCATTAATATCACTTAATGTCAATGGACTCAACTCACCTATAAAAAGGCACAGGCTAAGAGATTGGATAAGAAAACAGGATCCAACATTCTGCTGTTTACAAGAAACACACCTCAACCACAAAGACAGGCACCTACTCAGAGTAAAGGGCTGGGAAAAGGCCTATCAAGCAAATGGACCTAAGAAACAGGCAGGTGTGGCCATACTAATCTCTAACAAAGTTGACTTTAAACTTAAATCAATCAGAAGAGATGGAGAGGGGCATTTTATACTCATAACAGGAACAGTTCATCAGGATGAAGTCTCAATCCTGAACATCTATGCCCCTAATATAAAAGCACCCACGTACATAAAAGAAACATTGCTAAAATTCAAGGCAGCCATCAAACCGCACACACTAATAGTAGGAGACTTCAACACTCCTCTCTCACCAATGGACATGTCAATCAGAAAGGAACCTAACAGAGAAATAAGAGAATTAGTGGAGGTAATGAATCAAATGGACTTAACAGACATCTATAGAACATTCCATCCAAATAGGAAAGAATATACCTTCTTCTCTGCAGCTCATGGAACCTTCTCGAAAATCGACCACATAGTCGGTAACAAAGCAAACATCCACAGTTACAAAAAAATATTAGTAACCACCTGTGTCTTATCAGATCACCATGGATTAAAGTTAGAATTCAACAATAATGCTACCCCCAGAAAGCATACAAAGTCATGGAAACTGAACAGTCAACTATTGAACCATAGCTGGATTAAGGAAGAAATAAAGAAAGAAATTAAAGTCTTCCTGGAATTCAATGAAAATAAAGAAACAACATACTCAAACTTATGGGACACTATGAAAGCAGTCCTAAGAGGAAAGTTCATAGCACTAAGTGCCCACTTAAAGAAAACAGAGAAAGCTCACATTGGAGACTTAACAGCCCACCTGAAAGCTCTAGAAAAAAAAGAAGCAGACTCACCTAGGAGGAGTAGAAGACTGGAAATAATCAAAATGAGGGCTGAAATCAACAAAATAGAAACACAGAAAATAATACAAAAAATCAATGAAACAAAAAGCTGGTTCCTGGAGAAAATCAACAAGATTGACAAACCACTATCCAAGCTAATCAAACGGCAGAGAGAGAATTTGCAAATTAATATGATCAGAAATGAAAAGGGGGACATAACCACAGACACAGAGGAAATTCAGAGAATCATTAGATCTTACTACAAAAGCCTATATGCCACAAAATTGGAAAATGTAAAGGAAATGGATACTTTTTTAGATAAATATCATATACCAAAGTTAAATCAGGACCTGGTGAACAATCTAAATAGACCTGTTAGTCGCGAAGAATTAGAAGAGGTTATCAAAAACCTCCCTACCAAAAAAAGCCCAGGACCAGATGGTTTCAATGCGGAATTCTACCAGATCTTCCAAGAAGATCTAATACCTATACTCCTTAATGTATTCCACAAGATAGAAACAGAAGGGTCATTACCAAACTCCTTTTATGAAGCCACAATTACTCTGATACCAAAACCACTCAAAGACTCAACCAGGAAAGAGAACTACAGGCCAATCTCACTCATGAATATCGACGCAAAAATCCTCAACAAAATACTGGCAAATCGAATCCAAGAACACATCCGAAAAATTATCCATTATGATCAAGTAGGCTTCATTCCTGAGATGCAGGGCTGGTTCAACATACGAAAATCTATCAATGTAATCCAGCATATAAATAAACTGAAAGAAAAAAACCATATGATCATTTCATTAGATGCTGAAAAAGCATTTGACAAAATTCAACATCCATTTATGTTAAAAGTCTTGGAGAGATTAGGGATACAAGGGTCATACCTAAATATAATAAAAGCTATATACAGCAAGCCGACAGCTAACATCAAATTAAACGGAGAGAAACTCAAAGCCATCCCACTTAACTCAGGAACACGACAAGGCTGTCCACTCTCCCCATACCTCTTCAATATAGTGCTTGAAGTTCTAGCAATAGCAATAAGACAACATAATGGAATCAAGGGGATTCGAATTGGAAAGGAAGAAGTTAAACTTTCGTTATTTGCAGATGATATGATAGTGTACATAAGCGACCCCAAAAACTCCACCAAAGAACTCCTACAGCTGATAAACAGCTTTAGTAATGTGGCAGGATACAAGATCAACTCCAAAAAATCAGTCGCCCTCTTATACACAAAGGATATGGAAGCAGAGAGGGAAATCAGAGAAGCTTCACCATTCACAATAGCCAAAAACAGCATAAAATATCTTGGGGTACATCTAACCAAGGAAGTGAAAGATCTATTTGACAAGAACTTTAAGGCATTGAAGAAAGAAATTGAAGAGGATACCAAAAAATGGATGGACCTCCCTTGCTCTTGGATTGGTAGGATCAACATAGTAAAAATGGCAATTCTACCAAAGGCTATTTATAGATTCAATGCAATCCCCATCAAGATCCCATCAAAATTCTTCACAGATCTGGAGAGGACAATAATCAACTTTATATGGAAAAACAAAAAACCCAGGATAGCCAAAACAATCCTATACAATAAAGGATCTTCTGGAGGCATTACCATCCCTGACTTCAAACTCTATTACAGAGCTACAGTAATGAAAACAGTGTGGTACTGGCATAAAAACAGAGAAGTCGACCAATGGAATCGTATAGAAGACCCGGATTTTATCCCACAAACCTATGAACACCTGATTTTCGATAAAGGAGCTAAAAGTATAAAATGGAAGAAAGAAAGCATCTTCAACAAATGGTGCTGGCACAACTGGATGTCATCTTGTAGAAGAATGAAAATAGACCCTTATCTATCACCGTGCACAAAACTCAAGTCCAAATGGATTAAAGACCTCAATATCAGCCCGAACACACTGAACCTGATAGAAGAGAAAGTGGGAAGTACCCTACAGGAGCTGGGCACAGGAGATCGCTTCCTATGTATAACCCCAGAAGCACAGACATTAAGGGCAACATTGAATAATTGGGACCTACTTAAACTGAGAAGCTTCTGTAAAGCAAAGGACATAGTCAATAAGACACAAAGGCAACCTACTGATTGGGAGAAGATCTTCACCAACCCCACAACAGACAAAGGTCTGATCTCCAAAATATATAAGGAACTCAAGAAACTAGACTTTAAAATGCTAATTAACCCAATTAAAAAATGGGGCACTGAACTGAACAGAGAATTCTCAGCAGAGGAAGTTCAAATGGCCAAAAGACACTTAAAGTCGTGCTCAACTTCCTTAGCAATCAGGGAAATGCAAATCAAAACAACTTTGAGATATCATCTTACACCTGTCAGAATGGCTAAAGTCAAAAACACCAAGGATAACCTTTGCTGGAGAGGCTGTGGAGGAACGGGTACCCTCATCCATTGCTGGTGGGAATGCCATCTTGTGCAACCACTGTGGAAGTCAGTGTTTCGGTTTCTCAGGAAATTCGGGATCAACTTACCCCTGGACCCAGCAATACCACTCCTGGGAATATACCCAAGAGATGCTCTATCATATGACAAAAGCATTTGTTCAACTATGTTCATAGCTGTATTATTTGTAATAGCCAGAACCTGGAAACAACCTAGATGCCCTTCAATGGAAGAATGGATGAAGAAAGTATGGAATATATACACGCTAGAGTACTACGCTGCGGTAAAAAACAATGACTTCTCGAATTTTGCAGGCAAATGGATGGAAATAGAAAACACTATCCTGAGTGAGGTGTCCCAGACCCAAAAAGATGAACATGGGATGTACTCGCTCATAATTGGTTTCTAGCCATAAATTAGCGCCACGGAGTCTACAATAGGTGAACCTAAAGAAGCTAAGTAAGAAGGTGAACCCAAGGAAAAACATATAGTTATCCTCTTGGCTAAGGGAAGTAGACCCAATTGCCGGGGAGAAAATTAGGATCTTGGGGGTGGGGTGGGATGGGGGTAAGGGGAGATGGGGAGAGAAAAGGTAGAAGGGAAGGAGGGGGGATTTGGGGAATCAGGAGAATTGGGATAAAGGAAAGGTGGATAGGGGAGCACGGAACCACAATTCTTAGTTAAGGGAACCACTTTAGGGTGAGCAAGAGATTTGACCCTAGAGGGGCTCCCAAGTGCCCAACATGAGGTTCCCAGTTAGTTCCTTGGGTAGCTGAGGATTGGGAACCTGAAATGACCCTATCCGAGAGCAATACTGACGAATATCTTGCATATCATCATAGAACCTTCATCTGGTGATGGATGGAGACAGAGACAGACCCACACTGGAGCACTGGACTGAGCTCCCAAGGTCCCAATGAGGAGCAGAAGGAGGGAGAACATGAGCAAAGAAGTCGGGACCACGAGGCGTGCACCCACCCACTGAGACAGTGGAGCTGATCTACTGGGAGCTCACCAAGGCCAGCTGGACTGTGACCGAAAAAGCATGGGATAAAACCGGACTCTCTGAACATGGCGAACAATGAGGGCTGATGAGACGCCAAGGACAATGGCACGGGGTTTTGATCCTACTTAATGTGCTGGCTTTGTGGAAGCCTAGCCAGTTTGGATGTTCACCTTCCTAGATATGGACGGAGGGGGGAGGACCTAGGACTTACCACAGGGCAGGGAACCTGGACTGCTCTGTGGACTGGAGAGGGAGGGGGAGAGGAGTGGGGGGAGGGGTAGAAGGGTGGGAGGAGGGGGAGAAGGGTGGGAGGAGGGGGAGGGAAATGGGAGGCTGGGAGGAGGTGGAAACTTGTTTTTTGTTTATGTTTTTTTTTCTTCTTTTCTTAATAAAAAAAATTATTTAAAAAAAAAAAAAAAAAGAAGGGAGAAGCTTGGTTCTTTCTCAACCTGATACACTATGCTTTGCTCAAGACATAGTATGAGTGGAAGGGAATGGGACTAGATGAGAATCAGGGAGACTTGGATGAGAAGAGCAGGAAAACTGAAGTTGGTGTGTAACATAAACAAAAATATTTTATTTAAGTGAAATGAAATATAACTCAACAAAGCAGGTTGCTTGGCTTTGCTCAATAATGAACAAAGGACCCTAGCAGCAGGCTGCTTGCTATGACCCCATAAACTCTTAGTGAATCTATGATTCAGAAGCTGAAAGTGTCTGCTGTGTGTCTACACAAGGGCTGGGCCAATCATACTGGCCCAGCAGCATGGCATCATCAGATACCGTATGGAAGCAATGCTGAGCACATGTAACAATAATGCAGTTCTATTTTTAAAATGTGAGCTTACTATGACTTCTAATCCCACTTTAGACGTCTACTTCATGATCCGAAGCAATGCATTTATTTTAATGTGAGGTATATTTTAGAAACATGATATTATTGCAAAGAAAAAAGAATGAGAGAGAGAAAAAAGAACACATGGGTAATAAATCCTAAGGTCTAAATGAAAGTTTTGTAGATGCTGTGATATCTAATCTTTACTGTTAACTGGACTGAATCTAAAATCAACTAACATGCAGTCCCCTGGGCAGTAGTATGAATGAATTTTCTGATCAGATTATTTAAAACATGCATACCTACCCTAACTGTGGACAACACACAGCACCTTTTAGTAGCAGCCCAGCCAAAGGAGTCACAGAAGAAAAGCTTTTGCTTTTTGTCTGCTTGTCTTCTCTCTTGTTGGAAGTTCATTGATTCCTGTGGCATTCCTTAGCAAATATGTTAATGGAGTTCTTTAGGCTTCCAATATAGATTGAATAGTAATAGCTCTCCAAGAATCTTCAATGCCTTCAGTGCCAGATTGTGACTTTTGAAATATCCAAATTCATAGACTAAGGAACTACTAGACTCTCAGCTTTTCCAGTGTGACATATATACTAAACACATTTTCTATTTTCACTTCATTACTGGTAGAATTCTAAATGATAAAAATAAGGTATAAAAAGCACCTCCATTTGTAGATTCAACATTAAAAATAATTGTTTCTCAGTTTTAAATAGACCAAAAGAATGTTTAGAATTCTGATTTGTCAGCCTCCAGTTTCTCTGAACAAAACAACCTTGAATACCTTGGTTACATCATTTAATCTGTTTCTTCTCACTACTACAATCCCCCCAACTGCATCTCAAACTCATGGCCTCTTGTGCTTCTGGATAGTTTTTATCATCTTGTCACAAACTAGAGTCATTTAAGAAGAAGTAATCTCAGCTGTGAATTTGCTTCCATTAGATTGTCATATAAGCAATTTGGAAAGGGGGCTTTTCTTGATATAGGAGGGACAAGCAAACTGTGGTTGGTACTACTCCTGATAGCTGGTTTGGGATTGTATAAGAAAGCAGGCTGATCATACTATGGAAGCAGGCAACTAAGTAACATTCCTCCATGCCCCTGCTTCATTTCCTGCATTGAGATTACTTTCCTACTTGAATTCCTACCTTGGCTTTCCTCAATGATAGGTGGTAATAAAGAAATATAAGTCAAATTAATCCTTCTCTCCCAATGTTGCGTTTGACCATGCTATTTTTATCACAGAAATAAAGTGAACTAATACACCTCTTCTGTAACTATTAGTTGTAACACACACACTGTATTGGTTTGAAAGAAAACAACCCCCAGAGTGGAACTATTAGGAGGTGTGGCTGTGTTGGAGTAGATATGGTGTCAATGGAGAAAGTGTATCTCTAAGGAGACAGTTTTTGAGGTCTCAGATATGCTCGAGCCACACCAGTTAGTGTGGGAAGTCCTTCTGTATGTATATTGCCTTTATTGGTAAATGAATAAAGAAACTGCTTTGAGCCTATAGCAGGGCAGAACAGAATTATGTGATGAGAACTAAACTGAATGCTGGTAGAAAGAAGGCAAAGGCAGGGATATGCCATGGAGCCACCAGAGGGGAAAGATGGGAGCTGCCAGTTGCAACCTTGCTGGTAGGCCACAAGCCTCATGGTAAAATATAAAATAATAGAAATGGGTTAATTTAAGATATAAGAGTAATCCAGAAATACACTTAAGCTATTGGCCAAACACTATTGCAAATAATATAGTTTCTGAGTGATCAATTTGGATCTGAGCAGCCAGGAATAAACGAGCAGCCTCCTCCTCACTACAAATTGGTGCTCCAACGTGTGCTAGCTAAATCCACATAAAACATGAGGAGAACTTGGACAGGAATTCTAGACACTAAAAAACAAACTTTAGCCACACCATTTTTTGGATGGGCTCTATTTTGCTGGCATTATGCTGCAGCTGCTTTAAGAGAGGCATTCCTGATTCAACAGTAGCAGAAAAAAAAACACATGGTTTTGAAATGGCAGCTTCCTAGGCTGTCATGCTAGCACAAACTCTGAATCTTTTGGGAAGCCTAGCTATGGAGCATTTAAATGGGGTTTTGAGCAGAGTGCTACAAGTTGCTTAATGGCAACACAGACCTACTGCTACCTGACCCTGGATCTGGGGTGGAGAGAATGGCTCTCAGAGGTAGTAAACAGACCTCTACCATGTTGGACTGGGCAGAGCCAAAAGACAGAACAGCCTTAATCCTAGCCAAGCTGTTTTGCATTTTAAGAAGTACACCTGGACAGAAAAGGATTTCAGATACACAATAGGACAGATTCAAACATAAAAGACCTCTCAGTGAGATACAGTATATTTATAAAATGTGTGTAGGCTTGGGAGAGAAGAAAAAGAGTAAAGAGACAGTAAATGTAATATAAAAGAGTACAGACAGTCATAGGTTAAAGGAATAAAGATAATAAAATAAATATTGAACTTGTAGAAAAAGTAATAGATTAAGAAAAATAAGCCACATAAAGATGGAATATACACAAATAATCTGGATTACATATATTATTGTACTTTCTTTGAATTTTTGACTGTTAAAGAGCTATTAACAAGAGACATTTCATTGTATGGACTGTTAAGGTAAGCCAACATAAAGGTTTTGTGACTTCAGAATTTGAGTCTAAGGATGTGTTGCTTTGGAAAAGAGGTTCTGCTTTTGTTTCAACAAAAGACGAGAACCTGTGGATTATTCTAGGCTAACATGTTTTGATTCATCAAGATCCCCCAAAAGGTCAGCATAAACATCCCCCAAAATTCTTTGCCTAACAAAAGGCAGGAAGCATTTTGGAGAGAAATATGCCCAAATATTGTCTATAAATGTTTATTTACATTTAAAGGGGGAAATGCTATAGAGATTTACATTGGTATTGATCTTGGTTTATTGATACAAATTTAAGGTCAGTTTTGTTATACTGCGTATATGTATTTCTGATCTTGATTAAGGTATTGTAATTGTACAGCTCATTTAAAAATGTAATATATAATGAAGAAATAAGTTAATAGACAATCATCTATAATAGTCAAGCTTGTAGTCATGCTGGATTTTCTAGATGTACAGATATATATATTTCAGATGGATAGTTATTCTTCAAAATCATTCAAAGACTACAAAATATGACATTTAAAATATTTTAGTAACTTAGGACTTTTCATGACAGTGAGACATATATGCTCCTGGCAGCACCAATTGCTTCAAGAGGAAGATGGGCATTGAAAAGGCTCCTTATGGAGTTTGCTAGCCATTTAGGCAAAAAAAAAAAAAACTGTTCTTGCCTGGACTGCCTGCTGTTATGCTGTATGAACTGGACATGCAGGACCTACAGAAAAATGACTGCTGAATTTTCCTAAAGGTGAGACAGTCCTTTGGGGTTCCTGCTTCATGAAAGAATTTGCCAGGACACAGAAGAAAGTGACTGACAAACTGCCAATATAGGCAGAACTGTCTTTGAAGTTTCCTGCTTTGTGGAAAACTCAGCTGGACACTATGGGCCTGTAGGCTGAAGATGGGTACCTACCTGAAGATGTTACAGAAGAACTTTGGGTGATTTTCTAGGCAGTGAGATGTTTCTGTCAATTCTAGCATTTTGGAAGTTGCTTACAATGCACTTCCTGTTTGCTTAGGTAATATTATATCCTTCTGAAGTCTTTGATGGAGTTGAAGAATAGATAGTTATAATTATAGCTTTCCTTAGTTATGATAAAAGATAAAGTAGATATAAATATTCCAATTATAATTCTTGCTTGGTAACTGTTTTTATTATATGTCATTTTACTATGTTAAATTTAAAACCTTCCTTTTTACCTAAACAGAAAAGGAGAAATTGTGTAGGAAGTCCTTCTGTATGTATGTTGATTTTATTGATTAATGAATAAAGAAACTGCTTTGAGCCTATAGCAGGGCAGAACAGAGCTAGGTGTGGAAAACTAAACTGAATCCTGGGAGAAAGAAGGTGGAGTCAAGGAGATGCCATGGAGCATCCAGAGGGGAAAGACTCAAGCTGCCAGTCACAAGCCTCATTGTAAATATACAATAATAGAAATGGGTTAATTTAAGATGTAAGAGTAAGCCAAGAATACACTTAAGCTATTGGCCAAACACTATTGCAGATAATACACTTTCTGAGTCATTATTTCGGGTCTGAGGGGCATGGAATGAATGAGCAGCCTCCCTACTCACTACGCCCAGTGAGACAGAACTCCTTCTTTTGCCTTCTCATTAGGATGTAGTCAGAACCATGTTTGCCTGCACACTGCCATACATACTCTCAGTTACTATGCTCCCCACCATGATGTTAATAAACTAAACCTCTGAAACTGTAAGAAACACCATTCAATGTTTTCCTTTATAAGAGTTGTCATGGTCACAGTATCTCTTCACAGCAAAAGAAACCTAAACTAGACACACACACATACGTATGAGTTAATTTAGTATTGTTCTTATATATGTTTAGGGATAACCATTTAGGAGTAAGACACTTAATAGAGGTCTTATCCCTTGAGGAAATTGATTTTCCTTCCCTTGGCAGTCATTAATTTCCTGTCACCCATTATGTAAGAGTGAGGACTTGTGAAATGTTATTCATACACATTAGTGTGGAAACAGGGGCTGTCATTGTGCATGTCTTATTTAGGCACCTATAGTGTTGAGATTTCACTGCCTCCCTGTCATATCTAGAAGACATGATGTCACAGAAGATGTCCTGGTTTGTATTTGCAGTCTTTCTTCTGTGTCTTCTGCAGTATTCTCTGAGCCATAGATGTGGAAATTGTGTTGTAGGTATAGCAATTGGGATCGATTATCCCATAATTAGTTATTCTCTGTGTTTTGAATAGTTGTGGATTTATGTAATTTTCCCCATCCACTGAAAAAATAAGTTTGTTTGATGATGAATCTATTAGTTACTTTTCTATTCTGTGATAAAACACCATGACTAAGGTAACATAGAAGAAAAAAAATTGCCTGGGCTTATAGTTCCAGGGGCATGAGTCCATGAAGGCAAAAGGTAAGCACAATAGTTGGAACTGGGAACTGAGAGTTTACGTCTTGAAGTGCAAGCAAGAAGCCAAGAGAGGAAAAAACCCAGTCGCCATGACATACTTACTCTAACAAGGAATTTCAAAATCTCCTAAATACTGCTACCAACTCACTATCAATGCATAAAATTAGGAAGGAAATCTCATTGAAATTATGGCTTTCCACCCCTGACTTCCGTAGTATTGTGGCTATAATGAGAAATGGATTTACCCAAGTTTCAAAAGTCCTCATGTTCTTTCTCAGTTTCAGCACTGTTTTTAGTCCAAATTCTCTTCTGAGATTTGAGGCAATTTCTTAATTGTAACCCCTTGTAAAATGAAAAAAATCAGATTACATTCTTCTAATATATAATGACACATTATATACATCGACATTCCAAAAGGGAGAAATGGGAACGTTGTGAGAAAACACTGGACTAAAGTGAAATGAAAGCCCATCAAAGCAAATACCAAATCTTGTAACTGCATGTCTGATATGAAAAGGCTTAAATGGCTCTACCTTTTTCTGCTTACCATATACATGTCTCTCTTGGGTTGGTTCCAATCTCTGTGAGTAGCTCTCCTTAGCAGATATCTCCTAATGCTGACATCTGCAACACAACATAGGCTTTACTCTCATGGGTTCACATAATGTCTTCTCAGAGATTCCTACCCATTCAAAGCCTTTAGGCAGGGACTTCCCTGCCATGGATCACCTGGAATAAGGGGCTCCCTGAAAACAAGAAGGAATAGTCCAAGACCTCTTGTCTTTTATGACTCAAAAGCAGCACAATGAAGACAAAACTGTCATGTTTGGCTCCAAGCTTGGGTTGGAACATGTACCATGTGAACCATATTAGAAACAGCTTGGCAGAATGAGAAAATATCTTTTGCCTTCTCTAGCAAGTTGTAAGGTTGACTGGGTATACTCTTGACCTGAGGGCACATGTCCTTTTATTCCAATGTAGATCTGGCCTCTCCTTAATGGTACTATTCTTAACAATTTCCACCTCTCATCAAGAACAAATATTGACTGTAAAATTAAGAATTTTAATGTTCTTTTATTTTCCAAACTGTAAATTTTATTTTTCTTCTGCCCTACTCTCTCTTTCTCGTTGTGGTCCTCTAAAGGAGTAATTATTAGTAATAATATGACAAAATCAATGTCATATTGTTCTGAAACATCCTCTGCCAAAAAATATAGTAAAGTACTTTTAAATTTAGCCTTAAGCATGTTCTTAGGATATAGGCAGAAAGCAGGCACATTTTTGCCAAAATATCACAGGAACACCTTTTAGCCAAGCTGCTAATATTGTTCCATTTTAAAAACCACTTAAGCTGGGCCTCCATGGTCCACAGAGATCTCACCAATACTATCTTCCAGCTTCCTACTAAGATGGTCCATTAAGCTCCACTTACAGTGTTCAACCATTTCTAGAGTTCAAGGTCCAAAGTCTTTCATATTCCTCCAAAACTTAGCATAATCAGATCTGTCACAGCAGTAGCCTATTCTCTTGTGCTAACTTGTGTATACATTACTTTTCTATTGCTATGATAAAACGTTGTGAAGAAGAAAACTTATAGAAAAAAAATTCTTGACATTATGGTCCCAGATGATAAGAGTGTGTTGACAGAATGGAAGCATAGTAACAGGGTGGAGAAGCTAAGAGGTTATATCTTGAACAACAGCATGAAAGAAAGACAAGATAACTCAAAATGGTTCGAGTCTTCAAATTCTCAAGGCCTACCTCCAGTGACATCCTTCCTCTAGTGATTCTCAACCTGTGAATCACAAACTTTTGGGAAGTCAAATATCAGATATCTCATGTATCAGATAATTGCATTATGATTCATAAGTTACAAAATGAAGTACTACTCAGTGGTTAAAAATCAATGGCATCTTGAAATTTGCATGCAAATGGATGGAACAAGAGCAAAACATCCTGAGTGTGGTAACCCAGACCCAGAAAAACAAGCAAAGTGTGTATTCACTCATAAGTGGATATTAGAAGTAAAGCAAAAGATAATGAGCCTATAGTCCACAACCCCAGGAAAACTAGGTAGCAGGGAGAACACTAGGAGAAACCTGGGAAGGAGAAACTGACAAGATCTCCTAATGGGGTTGAGGAAGAAAGGGAGGGTGGAGAAGAAGAAGGGGGAGGGGAGGGAGAAGGAGAACTTGAAGAAACAGGAAGAGCATGGTAGGGATGGGGGAAGGGCAGAGAGGGATAACAAGAAAAGAGGTGTCTTGATTAAGGGAGCCACTATGGGACTAGCAAGAAACCTGGCCCTAGAGACATTCCAAGAAATCTATAAGAATGACCCCAGCTAAGACGCTAAGCAGTTGTGGAGGGGGTTCCTGAACTGGCCTTGCCATAACAGTCACCTCATTCAGAGGGCCTAATGTAGTCCTATGCTGCTTCCTCCACTGTCAGGCTGGATGGAGTCAGTGAGCTCCCATTAGCTCAGGTAAGCTCTTTAAGTGGGTATCCCCATCATGGTCTTGACCCCTTTGCTCATAGTATTGCCTTTCTTTCTCTTTGACTGGACTTCGGGAGCTCAGCACAGTGTTCCCTGTGGATCTCTGCATCTGCCTCCCTCAATGAACGTTCTCTCAACAACCTATCGAGGCAGATGCCCTAGGCCCTCTGAATATGGTGGATGTTGTATGGCTGGAACAGACTGATAGTGAGGCCGCTGATAGTGAGACAAGGATTTGTCCCTACTGCTTGTGCTGGCTCTTTGGAGCCCATTCTCTTTTGAAGGATGCCTTGCTCAGCCTAGATATGGTGGGGAGAGCCTTGGTCCTGCTTCAAAATTGTTGGACATTGCTGGCTTCCCATGAGGGGCTTTGCCCTCTCTGGGGAATGGATGAGGGAAGGGTTGAGGGAGCAAAAAAAAGGGGGGGGGAGTGGGAGCTGGAATTTGTCTGTAGAATGTGAAAAGTTCGGTTTTTAAATAAATTAATTAATTTTTAAAATTAAAAAATTAAAACTTTTTTAAAAAGTAAAAAAAAAAGAATGTGTGCCACCACTCCATGGCTTGTAGGACTAACCTCTGATCTTCAGGCAAGCTTTATTTATTAAAACACAGATAATAGAACACTATAGTTATTATTATTAATGATTGTTGGTATTCTAATGAGAAAGAGAAAGGGTGTAGAGATGGGATAAAGATTTACCTTTATAACAAAATTTTCCAAAACATTAAAAGTAGAAGGTACTTCCTTTAATTTCTTATAAGATATCTATAAACAGCCATAGCTACCATCTCAACCACATTAGAATTAAACTCCAGGCAGCATGTCTTAGGACGTTGAATCAGGCTCAACTACTATGAAAAAGAATTTTTGCTTCAGGAGACCAGCTTTTACTGCCTCCCTCTGCAAGCAAGGGATCCTGTCTTACCCTGTTAGGCCTACCTACATTACCCAAGAATATCTTGCATCAAGTGAAAATGTCAGAACTTTCCTGATTATTAAAAAAAAAGAACAAAGAACCTAAAAGACTAAGAAGAAAGCCTTACGAGCAGGATGAATTGTGTGAAAAACAGAAATATTTTGGCTAGAACATGAGGTAAGGGACTCAAACCACTAAGCAAATGTAACGTGTGTGTGTGTGTGTGTGTGTGTGTGTGTGTGTGTGTGTGTGTGTGTGTGTAAACAGAACAAAAGAGAGCTATGGAATACCATGAAAAGACCTGGACATATAACATGGAGAAGAATAGCAAAGCAAAGAAAAACAGAATATTTTTAATAAAACGATAAAAGAAAATTTCTCAAAATTAAAAGATGTCTATCTAGGTAAAAGAGATTTACATAATATCAGACAGAACTAGAAGTAAACTATCCATCTTATAGTGTAGATAAAACACTAAGCATAGTGGCATATACATTGAATTCCAGTACTTTGGAAATACAGGCAGGTAGATCTCTGTGAGTTGGAGGTGAAGACAGATTTCTGTAGCTTAAAAGGCAGCCTGATCTACATAGTAAGCACTAGGCCAACCAGGGACACGCAGTGAGACCCTGTCTTGGTGGGACTGATCTAATGGGAGCACACCAAAGCCAGCTGGACTGGGACTGAAAAAGCATGGGATAAAACCGGACTCTGTGAACATGGCAGACAATGAGGGCTGACTGAAAAGCCAAGGACAGTGGCAGTGGGTTTTGATTTTACTGCATGCACTGGCTTTGTGGGAGCCTGGTTTGTTTGGATACTCACCTTCCTAGACCTGGATGGAGCAGGGAGGACCTTGAACTTCCCACGGGGCAGGGAATACTGACTGCTCTTAGGACTGGAGAGGGAGGGGGAAAGGGAGTGGGGGGGAGGGGGAGGGAAAATGGGAGGTGGGGTGGAGGTGGAAATTTTTAATAAATAAATAAATAAAATTTAAAAAAC